>NC_084628.1:8539186-8809186 GCF_033978795.1 Nerophis ophidion | reverse complement strand
GTACACGGGAACTGATTAATTCAAATTCTATTTCCGATGAGACATTTTCTGGAAAAAAATATGCTTGAATAGTCAAACATCATGTGAGTTGTCACCAAATATTAGCTCAGTGAATATGTTAAAGACACGTGTTGTTTTTTTGTTTTTTTTTGGTTTGCAGCGGGATGACATCATTCATTGTAAGGATAAGTGTAGAGATAACCATAGAAAACATCAAACCTGTGCTTTTCAGCAAATATACGAAACAAAATGGAAGATACAAGTCAACCAGTACAGTAAAATGGATTTGATAGACCGTTGCTTACAATACATACAAAAACAACTTTGCTGCATTATAGTAGGCTGACCATATTCTGAAATCCCAAAAAGAGGACACATATATGCGTGCCAAGGCGGGGACTAGGTGAAAATTTGCCAATTATACTTGAACTTTATAAATAATATATTTATTTAAATAAAGCATTTTTTCTCCTCTGTTGACAGCAGTGTTGGCACTAGGAATTTTCACAATGGGGTCCCATGGACTGTCCATGGGACCCCATTGTGAAAAGTCCCATCATGGACCCCATCAAGTCATAAACATGGGGTCCCACAGTACATTTTTGGGGTCCCATTTTTTTTTTTTGTAAGCGTTTTGAAAACAAATGATAAACATGCATTGTCCTGTTTAATCTCACATTCTATACTGCGTTTTGGAAAAAGGTTGTCATAAACGTTACTTAATTCATTAAAATAAATAATATAGAAAGAAGACAAATTTATATAAACTTATTCAGTTATAAACATTCATTCACTTTCTTCTTTCCTTCATGGATCTAAACTTTACCGCTGCTGGTAGTTTTTTTTATGTTTTTATTTAATAAGGGGATAGGTTGATTGGCAACACTAAATTGGCCCTAGTGTGTGAATGTGAGTGTGAATGTTGTCTGTCTATCTGTGTTGGCCCTGCGATGAGGTGGCGACTTGTCCAGGGTGTACCCCGCCTTCCGCCCGATTGTAGCCAGCGCCCCCCCGTGACCCCGAAAGGGAATAAGCGGTAGAAAATGGATGGAAGTTATAGGTAAATGATAAATGGGTTGTACTTCTATAGCGCTTTTCTACCTTCAAGGTACTCAAAGTGCTTTGACACTACTTCCACATTTACCCATTCACACACTGATGGAGGGAGCTGCCATGCAAGGCGCCAACCAGCACCCATCAGGAGCAAGGGTGAAGTGTCTTGCTCAGGACACAACGGACGTGACGAAGTTGGTACTAGGTGGGAATTTGAACCAGGGACCCTCGGGTTGCGCACGGCCACTCTCCCACTGCGCCACGCCATCCCCTAGGTGTATTTATTTCAGTATAAAAGTGTAAAAAGTGTTTTGCTTTGGTCATGAAATGATGATAATGGTGTGCCAGTGCATGCATACATTTTATATTTAACACTTAAATCTCTGGAGTCTACATCAACTTCAGATCTATTCCTCATTTCAAAATGTTTTATTTTGTTTTTTATGTTGTTTTTTGTTTGTGTGTTTTCTGCCCTTTTTTATTAAAACAAAACTCTGTTTTGTTATGGCAAACACACAAAATATGCAAAATCTTCCACCAAAAATATTTTTCAAAGTGGAATATTTGATGTGACGTAATCAGGGGGGGAGCAGCGGGGGTGTGTATTGTAGCATCCCGGAAGAGTTAGTGTTGCAAGGGGTTCTGGGTATTTGTTCCGTTGTGTTTATGTTGTTTTATGGTGCGGATGTTCACCCGAAATGTGTTTGTCATTCTTGTTTTGTGTGGGTTCACAGTGTGGCGCAGATTTGTAACAGTGTTACCTGTATGGCTGTTGACCAAGTATGCCTTGATTGACAATCTATTGACTACCCCGCTCTCTCACTCTCACTGTCTCTGCCCTCCCTCACGAATATTGCTACGTGCGCACACTTTCACAATTTGTTTTGGATTCAACCCCTCTAAAGGCCTACTGAAATGAGATTTTCTTATTTAAACGGGGATAGCAGGTCCATTCTATGTGTCATATTTGATCATTTCGCGATATTGCCATATTTTTGCTGAAAGGATTTAGTAGAGAACATCCACGATAAAGTTTGCAACTTTTGGTCGCCGATAAAAAAGCCTTGCCTGTACCAGAAGTAGCAGACGATGTGCACGTGACGTCACGAGTTGTGGAGCTCCTCACATTGTTTACAATCATGGCCACCTGCAGCTAGAGCGATTCGGACCGAGAAAGCGACGATTTCCCCATTAATTTGAGCAAGGATGAAAGATTCGTGGATGAGGAAAGCGACAGTGAAGGACTAGAAAAAAAAAAAGACGTTGGCAGTGGGAGCGATTCGGATGTTATTAGACACATTTACGAGGATAATTCTGGAAAATCCCTTATCTGCTTGTTGTGTGACTAGTGTTTTAGTGAGATTATATGGTGGTACCTGAAAGTCGGAGGGGTATGGCCACGGGTGTGGTGACCGCCAGTGTCTCCGAGGGAAGCCACGTTTCTCGACGAGGCAAGGCAGCCGGGCTGAGATTTTTTTGATTTTTTTTCCCCACCACGGTTCAAGCATCCGACGGATGGTGGCGGCCAGTGGGAGGAGGCAAGAGAGTCCACAGCTGCAGGAGAAACGACGCAAACTCTCCGCTCATATCTACAGTAAGAGCCGAATGCAAACAAGGAAACACCGGCTGTGTTTGTGTTGCTACAGCCGGCCGCAATACACCGCTTTCCACCGACAGCTTTCTTCTTTGTAGTCTCCATTATTAATTGAACAAATTGCAAAAGATTCAGCAACACAGATGTCCAGAATACTGTGTAATTATGCGATTAAAGCAGACTACTTATAGCTTGGATCGGGCTGGAATAAAATGTCCGCTACAACCCGTGACGTCACGCGCACGCGTCAACATACGTGTGATCATTCCGCGAGGTTTTCAACAGGATACTTCGCGGGAAATTTAAACTTGCAATTTAGTAAACTAAACCGGCCGTATTGGCGTGTGTTGCAATGTTAATATTTCATCATTGATATATAAACTATCAGACTGCGTGGTCAGTAGTAGTGGTTTTCAGTAGGCCTTTAACCTATGTACATTGAAAATACACGCAACCTTGACACAAAACGCCGGACATTTGAGGCATTTAAGAAACCCCGCCCGGACACCCCGGACAGTCCCGCAAAAGAGGACGTATGGTCAGTCTACTTTATACTTACCTCAGCACAGTATCCTAGCTTCTGATTGGGCGTCTCAAAGAAATTGGTTACAACAAATAGAGCGTCTTCACCCTGCATGCAAACAACAAAAAGTATATGAGGTATGTTTAACCCTGACGCTCTGGGAGTGTGTCGGTTTTCACCTGTGGTGGGATGACGTAGTCTTCCGGCCCCCACACCAGCACACCCGACTCTGTGGTGTTTGTCACTGAGACGCCTTTCAGTTTCGTGATGACCGAGCTCTGGATGGCCTCGTCTGTCTCCTGGTAGCCTTTCTTGCGTAAAAAAACCCACCTGGAAGGAATCCTTTGTATTTTTTAATCCTCATCTAATGGCAAGCGTCAACATTAATTTACGAGCGCCATTCAAGATAGACTTTTGTTAATCCCGTAAAGGAAATTATGTCAACTGTATATTCACACAAACACGTATACATTTAAGCACTACAAATGCAAAACTATAGTACATGACCACAACAACAAAAAAATGCACCAGCAGCATTAGGAATCATTTAAAAAGTTAAATATGTACGATTTGTAAAAGGTATTGTTGGATTAATTGTAAATAAGTCATCGCATGTTCATTCAGATATGATTGTTTGTGTATGCAACGTGTTAGACAAGCTGAAGAGAAAGGAAACTTGCCGTGAGATTGAACTTAAGTTGACCTGCCAACCGCAAAGAGGAGTTTGCAGATGAGACAGAGCAACACAGGAAGTTACTGTATCTTTTATATTTGCATGTGTTATGTTCTTCACGGTGGCAGAGGGGTTAGTGCGTCTGCCTCCCAATACGAAGTTCCTGCAGTCCTGGGTTCAAATCCAGGCTCGGGATCTTTCTGTGTGGAGTTTGCATGTTCTCCCCCGTGAATGCGTGGGTTCCCTGCGGGTACTCCGGCTTCCTCCCACTTCCAAAGACATGCACCTGGGGATAGGTTGATTGGCAACACTAAATTGGCCCTAGTGTGTGAATGTGAATGTTGTCTGTCTATCTGTGTTGGCCCTGCGATGAGGTGGCGACTTGTCCAGGGTGTACCCCGCCTTCCGCCCGATTGTAGCTGAGATAGGCGCCGAACGGGAATAAGCGGCAGAAAATGGATGGATGGATGTTCTCAGCATAGGTGTTATGTTTCCAACACAGCTGTATATCCCCCTCCTCCCTTAGTACAGCTGTGTGTGTGTGCGTGTGTAATGCAGTGCCTCCCAAATGAATTAAAAGGCGAGGGGAGTGGGAGAGGTTTCAGAGTGAGTTGGAGCCTGTAACTGACAACACTTTCTCCAGATCACTCTTCTATTCTCTGTTTCTGTGTCTATATAATGTCTCACGGTATTTGACCCTGACAGGTATACATTCATAGTATAGGTTAAATATACCTACTCAGTGGCCTAGTGGTTAGAGTGTCCGCCCTGAGATCGGTAGGTTGTGACTTCAAACCCCGGCCGAGTCATACCAAAGACTATAAAAATGGGACCCATTACCTCCCTGCTTGGCACTCAGCATCAAGGGTTGGAATTGGGGGTTAAATCACCAAAAATTATTCCCGGGCGCGGCCGCCGCCGCTGCTCACTGCTCTCCTCACTTCCCAGGGGGTGATCAAGGGGATGGGTCAAATGCAGAGGACACATTTCACCACAACTAGTGTGTGTGTGACAATCATTGGTACTTTAACTTTATGGTACAATCAATGGAATACTATTGCTAATGCTATAAATACAGACACTGTATTCAATAAGGGCTTCACGGTGGGAGAGGGGTTAGTGCGTCTGCCTCACAATACGAAGTTCCTGCAGTCCTGGCTTCAAATCCAGGCTCGGGATCTTTCTGTGTGGAGTTTGCATGTTCTCCCCGTGAATGCGTGGGTTCCCTCCTTGTACTCCGGCTTCCTCCCACTTCCAAAGACATGCACCTGGGGATAGGTTGATTGGCAACACTAAATTGGCCCTAGTGTGTGAATGTGAGTGTGAATGTTGTCTGTCTATCTGTGTTGGCCCTGCGATGAGGTGGCGACTTGTCCAGGGTGTACCCCGCCTTCCGCCCAATTGTAGCTGAGATAGGCGCCAGCGCCACCCCGCGACCCCAAAAAGGGAATAAGCGGTAGAAAATGGATGGATGGATGTATTCAATAAGATTAGTCAATAAAAAAAAAAAAAAATATTTGGACTGTAAATGCATAATAGTTTTGATGCAAAAGTTGGGATACTTGTCATTTTTTGGCATGAAATATCGTCTCCAAATATTTGCTTGGTACCGTTAGTCTACCACAGGGGTGCCCACACTTTTTCTGCAGGCGAGCTACTTTTCAATTGACCAACTCGAGGGGATCTACCTCAATTATATATATCATTTATATTTATTTATTTATGAAAGAGACATTTTTGTAAACAAGTTAAATGTGTTTAATGATAATACAAGCATGTGTAACACATATAGATGTCTTTCTTTCACAAAGACAAGAATATAAGTTGGTGTATTACCTGATTCTGATGACTTGCATTGATTGGAATCAGACAGTAATGATGATAACGCCCACATTTTCAAATGGAGGAGAAAAAAAGTTGTCCTTTCTGTACAATACCACATGAAAGTGGTTGGTTTTTGGCATCTAATTCATCCAGCTTCCATACACTTTACAAGAAAAACATTGGCGGCAAATTCCGTAGCTTGCTTGATTGACATTCACGGCACCCGAGGGTCTTATGAGATGACGCTGGCTGCTGCCAGTTCATTATTATGAAAAAATGACAGAGAGGAAGGCGAGAAACACTTTTTATTTCAACAGACTTTCGCGCCGTCCCTTCCGTCAAAACTCTAAAGGCCGACTGTACATTTCCTATCTTCACAATAAAAGCCCTGCTTCATGCTGCGTGCGCTAACAAAATAAGAGTCTCGGAAAGCTGGCGTGCACAAGTTATGTGCACGCCAGCTTTCTGAGGGATCGCTTGTGCACGCCAGTTTTCCGAGACTCTGTATTTAGTTAGCGCAGGCAGCATGAAGCAGGGCTTTTATTGTGAAGATAGGAAATGTGCAGTCGGCCTTTAGAGTTTTGACGGAAGGTACGGCGCGAGAGTCTGTTGAAATAAAAAGTGTTTCTCGCCTTCCTCTCGGTCATATTTTCATAATAATGATCTTGCAGCAGCCAGCGTCATCTCACAAGACCCTCCGGTACCGTGAATGTCATTTAAGTGACGTCTTGGTGAAGATTGATGATCACTCATTTTTGGGTCTATTTTTTTTAAAAGCCTGGCTCGAGATCGACTGACACACCCCCCGTGGTCGACTGGTAGCTCGCGATCGACGTAATGGGCACCCCTGGTCTACCATGTTAATTGCAATTAAATTTTACCTGTTTGTCTTTCATTGTTCACTATCTTAAATTGCTGCATAAACATAAAAATAATATCATTGAAACCTGGCATGTGCTTAATACTATGATTAAAAAAATCTAGCAATAAGGATTTTACAGCATATCTGGTAAAAGATGAGAACTCAATTATTGAAAATATAGAAGAAATAGCTGAGGAATTCAATAAGTTTTTGTGAATGTTGGCCCAAATTTGGCAAAAAATATTAATTTAAAAATGAAGCATGAAAAAAAGTTAAAGCCTGTATCTCACATAAACAATTCAATGTTTCTTGGTGGAGTTTGTGAAAGTGATGTGTCAGAAGTGGTCAGAAAGTATAAAAATAAAAAAATCTGTCGATGGTAACAACGTGGATATGTCACTTGTTAAAGAAGTGATGGATTGTGTCCTGAAGCCGTTTACTTATATATGCAATAAATCTTTATCAACTGGAATTTTTCCTGACAAAATGAAAATGGCAAAAGTTATTCCGATTTATAAAAATGGTCATAAACATATGGTCTCAAATTACAGACCAGTGTCCTTACTAGTTCATAACTTTTATGGACAGAATTGCTAGGCGCAGTCAAGGCGTTGAGGGGTTCCGGTTTGGTGACCGCAGGATTAGGTCTCTGCTTTTTGCAGATGATGTGGTCCTGATGGCTTCATCTGACCGGGATCTTCAGCTCTCGCTGGATCGGTTCGCAGCCGAGTGTGAAGCGACCGGAATGAGAATCAGCACCTCCAAGTCCGAGTCCATGGTTCTCGCCCGGAAAAGGGTGGAATGCCATCTCTGGGTTGGGGAGGAGACCCTGCCCCAAGTGGAGGAGTTCAAGTACCTAGGAGTCTTGTTCACGAGTGGGGGAAGAGTGGATCGTGAGATCGACAGGCGGATCGGTGCGGCGTCTTCAGTAATGCGGACGTTGTACCGATCCGTTGTGGTGAAGAAGGAGCTGAGCCGGAAGGCAAAGCTCTCAATTTACCGGTCGATCTACGTTCCCATCCTCACCTATGGTCATGAGCTTTGGGTCATGACCGAACGGATAAGATCACGGGTACAAGCGGCCGAAATGAGTTTCCTCCGCCGTGTGGCGGGGCTCTCCCTTAGAGATAGGGTGAGAAGCTCTGCCATCCGGGAGGAACTCAAAGTAGAGCCGCTGCTCCTTCACATCGAGAGGAGCCAGATGAGGTGGTTCGGGCATCTGGTCAGGATGCCACCCGAACGCCTCCCTAGGGAGGTGTTTAGGGCACGTCCAACCGGTAGGAGGCCACGGGGAAGACCAAGGACACGTTGGGAAGACTATGTCTCCCGGCTGGCCTGGGAACGCCTCGGGATCCCCCGGGAAGAGCTAGACGAAGTGGCTGGGGAGAGGGAAGTCTGGGTTTCCCTGCTTAGGCTGTTGCCCCCGCGACCCGACCTCGGATAAGCGGAAGAAGATGGATGGATGGATGTCCTTACTACCTCAATTTGCAAAAATACTTGAGAAATTATTTGTAAATAGACTTGATAAGTTTATTGACAAACATGAGCTATTGAATGACCATCAGTATGGGTTCAGGAGTAATCCATCTACATCTCTAGCAGTGATGGACTTTGTAGAAAACATAGCTACAGCAATAGAAAAAAAGCAACATACCGTTGGAGTATTTATTGACTTATGTAAAGCTTTTGACACAATCCATCATTCCTTACTTCTGCAGAAATTGGAAAAATATGGCATAAGAGGTGTTTCGCAACAGTGGTTAAGTAGTTATTTAAGTAACAGATCTCAATATGTGGAAATTAATAAGATTAAATCACAGCCAAGAAGAGTAACTTGGCTCGGTATTGGGACCGAAGTTATTTATACTCTACCTAAATGATTTTTGTTCAGTACCTATAAAATTGAAATGTATTATGTTTGTAGACGATACAAATGTGTATTATTCAGGAGAAGACTTGAAGGAAGTGTTGAGAATAATAGAGGTTGAGTTAATTCAGTTAAAAAAATGGTTTGATATTAATAAGTCATCATTAAATGATAAGAAAACTAAATCTATGGTGTTTAGTGGTGCAAGGACAAATTGTGAAGCAAAATTAAAATTAAATCAAGTGGAAATTGATAGAGTATATGAAACTAAATTCTTGGGAATTAATAATTGATCATAAACTGTGTTGGAAACTGCATATTGAATATATAAAAGGAAAAATATCCAAATCTATTGCTATTCTTTATAAAGTAAGACACACGCTGAATAAGAAATGTCTGCATATGTTGTATTATTCTTTTATTTTTCAATATTTAACGTATTGTGTTGAAATTTGGGGAAATGTTCATAAAACAAACATAGACCCAATAATAAAACTTCCAAAAAAGGGTCATTAGAATAATACACAAAGCCTGCTACTATGAACATACCAATCCATTATTTATGAGTTCAACTGTATTAAAATTTTCAGACATTGTGTTTTTAAAAACAATGGAAATTATGTTTCCAGTAAAGAACAACAGCCTTCCAGCTTGTATTCTCAGGCTATTTCATTTAAGAGGAGAAAACTCTAATTTACGGGGGATATTGATTTTTGAAATAGGTAAAGCGAGAACAAATATAAAATACAAATGTATTACAGTTTTAGGAGTTAAATGGTGGAAAAAGCTCAGTGATGAGCTGAAGACATGCACTTCTTTGGTAAGGTTTAAGAAAACATTGAAAGGTGAAATAATTGAAAATTATAAAATATAGTAACAATTACTTTCATCCCATTGATTTTTGATTTATTTATTTTTTAACGTTGATGTTCCAGGCAATCTAATCTTCTGTGAAGGTATAGGATAGGCAAATATAAGCTTTGGCTTCAGCCTATTCCTTTTTTGGTCATCCTTTTTCTTTTCTTTCGTGTGTAAACGTGCATTATTGTGTACATATAACATGTACTGTAAAACTGATCACACACAATGGTTGATCGATTTGATATGACCGAAATAAACTTATTTCACTCATTTAAATTGTGATTTTCAATATTGTTCACTGTTTTCTGGGCTCCATTCTTTTTTGTTGCCTTGTAGTTAAGATTTGGTTAAGATTTCATTTCATTTTCATTTTTTTTATATTATCCATCCATCCATCCATCTTCTTCCGCTTATCCGAGGTCGGGTCGCGGGGGCAACAGCCTAAGCAGGGAAGCCCAGACTTCCCTATCTCCAGCCACTTCGTCTAGCTCTTCCCGGGGGATCCTGAGGCGTTCCCAGGCCAACCGGGAGACATAGTCTTCCCAACGTGTCCTGGGTCTTCCCCGTGGCCTCCTACCAGTTGGACGTGCCCTAAACACCTCCCTAGGGAGGCGTTCGGGTGGCATCCTGACCAGATGCCCGAACCACCTCATCTGGCTCCTCTCTTTTTTATATTATATATTTTATATTATACCTCAATTTTACAATTTTACATTTACACACCAATGCCTGAGAAAGAGCAGGATGAAGAAAAATCTTATATTTTCCTGCCCCCTTCATCATAATACGTAGTCGTACTTCATGGATATCATACAAACCAAGAAATGCATCCAAATGTAATGAAAAAAAAAAAAAAAACACACAAGGAAAACACTACAAGTGCAAAACTTCATGAAGTACAAACCGAACAAAATAATATTTGATAATAATAATAATAATATACGTTTGCATGTTCTCCCCGTGAATGCGTGGGTTCCCTCCGGGTACTCCGGCTTCCTCCCACTTCCAAAGACATGCACCTGGGGATAGGTTGATTGGCAACACTAAATTGGCCCTAGTGTGTGAATGTTGTCTGTCTATCTGTGTTGGCCCTGCTATGAGGTGGCGACTTGTCCAGGGTGTACCCCGCCTTCCGCCCGATTGTAGCTGAGATAGGCGCCAGCGCCCCCCGCCACCCCAAAAGGGAATAAGCGGTAGAGAATGGATGGATGGATGGACTTCATGGATATCATACAAACCAAGAAATGCATCCAAATGTAATGAAAAAAAAAAAAACACTACAAGTGCAAAACTTCATGAAGTACAAACCGAACAAAAAAATAATAATATACACCTCACGGAATGATACAAAACGAGACAAAAAAAAATAGTAAAATAATAACTAAAAAGCAAAATGTAAACACTTATGGCTTATTGTTCTGTCTTTATATATTTTTTTCAATTGGAATATATTTTTTTTACAGTTTTTTATCTCATTGTAAAGAGAATTCCAATTTTCAAAACCATTGTTTTGAAAATTTAGATTTCACCACAGTCTTTAATGACTGTGGTGAAATCAAATCGAATTGTGATACTTCTTTAAACTTTAATACACTGGCACTTTCAAAAAATAAAAAATAAAGACACTACCAATTATGTTGTGGGTTCTCTGTGGGTTCTTCCGAGGATGTCGTAATGGTTTGTACAGTCCTTTGAGACATTTGTGATTTAGGGCTAAATAAATAAACATTGATTGATTGATTGATTGATGTTTTGTGTATTTTCGATTCCAAATAAACGGAACTTTATCGATTAAAGCTATAGTGGAATAAAAGTTGAAAGAGGTCTCACTTACCCTATCAGATAACCGATGATAGATAACTGGATGAGTCTGTACAAAATTCCAACTTTTTTGTTTTTGGCCACGATGAATTTTGGTGTCCTGTAGTCAAAAACGGAGTCAAGTCGTCCTTTCCAACAACTCGCGGCCATCCTGCCTGCTTCAGTGTTTGTCCTTTAAGTGGCCGTGGATGTCATCACGTCACGTCGTCCCCTCGCCTAAGTCCCTCCTTTGGCCTCCAGGGGGCAGACATGCATGCTAAATAACTCCCGCTGCCATTTTCATCCTCCACATTTCAAAACATTTTGAAAACAGTACAAAACAGCGCCACGGGGTTATAAATAGTGAAGTGAATTATATTTTATATAGCGCTTTTTCTCAAATGACTCAAAGCGCTTTACATAGTGACACCCAATATCTAAGTTACATTTACACCAGTGTGGGTGGCACTGGGAGCAGGTGGGTAAAGTGTCTTGCCCAAGGACACAACGGCAGTAACTAGGATGGCACAAGCGGGAATCGAACTTGCAACCCTCAAGTTGCTGGCACAGCCACTCTACCAACCGAGCTATGCAAAATACAAAATAACAAAAATAGAATACAAAAAAGTATATATATAATAAACAAAGTGCAAGGCCATAGGCTCATTCAGATTCATCAAATAACTTAAATTTGGAACACAGCATCATTGTTTTCACAGCTTTTTTGTTGTTAGAGATAGAGAGCGTTTTAACGTAAAGTACAAAATCTTTTTTAAAGGCACAAAAGACAGGTCGGGTATTGAGAAACTTACATTTATGAATATAAAACTTAGCCAATAGAATAATCAATCAATCAATCAATCAATGTTTATTTATATAGCCTTAAATCACTAGTGTCTCAAAGGGCATCCTCGGTAGGCCCACATAAGGGCAAGGAAAACTCACACCCAGTGGGACGTCGGTGACAATGATGACTATTAGAACCTTGGAGAGGACAACATATGTGGACAATCCCCCTCCCCTCTAGGGCAGTGGTTCTCAACCGTTTTTCAATGATGTACCCCCTGTGAAATATTTTTAATTCAAGTACCCCCTAATCAGAGCGAAGCATTTTTGGTTGAAAAAAAAGAGACAAAGAAGTAAAATACAGCACTATGTCATCAGTTTCTGATTTATTAAATCGTATAAAAGTGCAAAATATTGCTCATTCATAGTTGTCTTTTCTTGAACTATTTGGAAAAAGACACTTAAAAATAACTAAAAACTTAATGAAAAATAAACAAGTGGTTCAATTACAAATAAAGATTTCTACACATAGAAGTAATCATCAACTTAAAGTGCCCTCTTTGGGGATTGTAATAGAGATCCATCCGGATTCATGAACTTAATTCTAATCATTTCTTCACAAAAAAAAAAATCTTTAACATCAATATTCATGAAACATGTTCACAAAAAAATCTAGCTTTTAACACCGAAAATTGCATTGTTATATTTTTTTTCACAGTTTATGAACTTACATTCATATTTTCTTGAAGTATTATTCAATAAATATATTTATAAACGATTTTTGAATTTTTGCTATTTTTAGAATATTTTTTAAAAAATCTCACGTACCCCTTGGCATACCTTCAAGTACCCCCAGGGGTACGCGTACCCCCATTTGAGAACCACTGCTCTAGGGGACCAAAAGCAATGGATGTCGAGTGGGTCTAACATGATTCTGTGAAAGTTCAATCCATAGTGGACCCAATAATGAGATGGCAAATGTAGAATTCCTTTTCAAATTTTTGTTCATACAGTGTAAAACCAAAAATCACATCTTTAAAGCAAAGCACAAATTTGTCCTGAATATTGTCCAGGATGAAGCGACAGATGCCCTGCCATAGTGATCGAGTGCTTTCACAAGTCCAAAACAAGTGGTTAACAGTCTCTGGATGCATGTTACAAAAGGTGCAGGTAACATCAATGTCCTTCTTGTATCTAACCATGACAGTCTTTACAGGGTAATAACGATGAATGATTTTAAAAGATATCTCTTTGACTTTGTTGGTAAGTAAATACCTGTTAGGAAGGGATCACGGTTTGACCCAACAGATGTCATTTACAACATTATTCCAGAGGGCAATTACATAGGAGACAGACTTACAATCATTTTGGAATAAGCTTCAGGTTTTTCTGTTATTTTTCTGATCAAGGCAAAGTTTCCCTACAGGAGTGTCAAGTGGATCATTCCCAATTTTTACAGCAGAAAGAGGAGGTGTGTAAGCCATGTACAACATAATAACACCTGTTGGAATGGCATCAAATAGGATGGCAAATTGTTTGGGAGTCACAGGTATCTTAAAATGGTGGAGAAATTGTGAAGTGAAGTGTATTATATTTATATAGCGCTTTTCTCTAGTGACTCAAAGCGCTTTACATAGTGAAACCCAATATCTAAGTTACATTTAAACCAGTGTGGGTGGCACTGGGAGCAGGTGGGTAAAGTGTCTTGCCCGAGGACACAACGGCAGTGACTAGGTTGGCAGAAGCGGGGATCAAACCTGCAACCCTCAAGTTGCTGGCAGCGCCACTCTACCAACCGAGCTATACCGCCTCAATTCTTGGTAATTAAAAAGTTGACCTTCCTTATTGAAAAGCTGACTCACTAAAATAATGTAATTGTTGAACCAATTGTTGAGGAAAAGAGATTTCCTTTTGTAACATATGTCTTTATTGCTCCAGATGAAATATTTGGTAGGTGAAAAATTGTGCTTGTATTTAAGAGACCATGCTGGAAGGGCTTGTTTGTGGAAGTTTGAGAGCGCAACAGGAATTCTATCAATGTTATAATTACACAATAGCAAAAATTTTAGGCCTCCAGGTAGGGGTGTGGGAAAAAAATCTATTCAAATACGAATCGAATCATTTACGTTGTGCGATTCAGAATCGATTCTCATTTTTTTTAAATCGATTTTTTTATTTTATTTTTATTTTATATTTTTGTACAATCCAACAAGCCACTACACAGCAATACCATAACAATGCAATCCAATTCCAAAACCAAACCTGACCCAGCAACACTCAGAACTGCAATAAACAGAGCAATTGAGAGGAGACACAAACACGACACAGAACAACCCAAAAGTAGTGAAACAAAAATTAATATTATCAACAACAGTATCAATATTAGTTATAATTTCAGCATAGCAGTGATTAAAAATCCCACATTGACTTTATCATTAGACATTTATAAAAATTTTAAAAAAGTGTCACAGTGGCTTACACTTGCATCGCATCTCATAAGCTTGACAAAACACTGTGTCCAATAGTTTCACAAAGATAAAATAAGTCATATTTTTGGTTTGTTTAATAGTTAAAACAAATTTACATTATTGCAATCAGTTGATGAAACATTGTCCTTTACAATTATAAAAGCTTTTTTTTTTTTTTTTAAATCTACTACTCTGCTAGCATGTCAGCAGACTGGGGTAGATCCTGCTGAAATCCTATGTATTGAATGAATACAGAACCGTTTTGAATCGGAAAAATATCATTTTTGAATCGAGAATCGAATAAAAAAAATCAATATATTATCGAATCGTGACCCCAAGAACAGATATTGAATCGAATAATGGGACACCCAAAGATTCACAGCCCTACTCCTAAGGTTAGAAAACACATGATGAGAAATAAAGTTCCAAATTGAGGTGGGGTCTTTCAAGTAGTGTCTTATCCAATTAATTTTAAAGGTGTTGTTTAGTGTAGTGAAATCCAGAAAGTTTAGACCTACCCTGATTGTAATTGTTCATTATAACAGATTTCTTAATATAATGAATTTTGTTTTTCCAAATAAAGTCAACCAGTATTTTGTCAACAGTTTTACATATTTTTTGACCAACATCTAAAGAAATAGCTGCATACGTAAGCCTGGAGATACCTTCTGCTTACTCCACCTGTCCTGTTTTACTCCCAATAAACACGGTGACGTCACAAGCCGGTAACGAAACAAAGCAGCACATAAGCTAATTCACCTTATGGGGTGGCATAGCTCGGTTGGTAGAGTGGCCGTGCCAGCAACTTGAGGGTTGCAGGTTCGATTCCCGCTTGTGCCATCCTAGTTACTGCCGTTGTGTCCTTGGGCAAGAAACTTTACCCACCTGCTCCCAGTGCCACCCACACTGGTTTAAATGTAACTTAGATATTGGGTTTCACTATGTAAAGCGCTTTGAGTCACTTGAGAAAAGCGCTATATAAATAAAATTCACTTCACTTATGTAACATGCACCCAGAGACTGTTTACCACCCGTGAGAGCACTCAATCACTTCATCCCGGACAATATTCATGACAAATTTGTTTTGTTTTAAAGATGTGCTATTTGGATTTACACTTTATGAAAATAAAAAAATTTAAATGAATTTTACCTTTGCAACCTCATTAATTACTTAAATGTAGAATATGTGTAGAATATATATCATTTATATATTATATATATATACAAACCCCGTTTCCATATGAGTTGAGAAATTGTATTAGACGTAAATATAAACGGAATACAATGATTTGCAAATCATTTTCAACCCATTTTCAGTTGAATAAGCTACAAAGACAATTCTTTTGTACTATTGGCTAAGTCAGCGGTTCTCAACCTTTTTTTCAGTGATGTACCCCCTGTGAACATTTTTTTTTAATTCAAGTACCCCCTAATCAGAGCAAAGCATTTTTGGTTGGAAAAAAAGAGATAAAGAAGTAAAATACAGCACTATGTCATCAGTTTGTAATTTATTTAATTGTATAATGGTGAAAAATATTGCTCATTTGTAGTGGTCTTTCTTGAACTATTTGGAAAAAAAGGTATCAAAATAACTAAAAACTTGTTTAAAAATAAACAAATGGTTCAATTATAAATAAAGATTTCTACACATAGAAGTAATCATCAACTTAAAGTGCCCTCTTTGGGGATTGTAATAGAGATCCATCTGGATTCATCAACTTCGTTCTAAACATTTCTTCACAAAAGAAGAAATCTTTAACATCAATATTTATGGAGCATGTCCACAAAAAATCGAGCTGTCAACACTGAATATTGCATTGTTGCATTTCTTTTCACAGTTTATGAACTTACATTCATATTTTGTTGAAGTATTATTCAATAGATATATTTACAAAGGATTTTTGAATTGTTGCTATTTTTAGAATATTTTTAAAAAAATCTCACGTACCCCTTGGCAATGACCATAAAGTTATCTCCTAGTACTAAAAGTTGTATACTTTAATTCTGTTAGCATGCACTGTAAGCCTCTCTTGATGTCTAAATTCTAAATGTACCAATGTGAGTTTGGGGTAAGTGTACTCTTTACTGCAGGGCTGGCAGACAATTATTTGAAGGTCTGTTTTGAAGGAGGGCTTATTTAAATAAATGATTCAGTCATATTGTACCATAAGTGTATACATTTAGAAGGTATCTCCTATTAATGCGTACTATACACAATGTTTTTTTGGTTTTTTTGTTTAGTCTGAAAGTGCAATATTTACTTTCCTATAGCAGTCGAACGCACTATCAGTTGTCCAACCAGGTGGCTACACTCTGAAGCACGACATGTATTTTAGGTTGCATTTTATGGATAAATCTTTGCTTTTTCAATCTGGTTCTTGTAGGTTCAAAGGGGCAACTATTTAAGTTGCAAAGTTTATAAGGGAAAAGATTACAAAAGGTTTTTGGTGAGATTTGACATTTTTGAATTGATTAACGTGGACTTTGACTTAAACAAGTTGAAAAACCTATTCGGGTGTTACCATTTAGTGGTCAGTTGTATGGAATATGTACTGTACTGTGCAATCTACTAATAAAAGTTTCAATCAATCAATCAATCAACTTGCCAGGGGACTGGAGTAGGGAAATTGCCATTGGCTATAATCTCACATATTTACATGTCAAATGTTCATTAGTGGGCTTCACGGTGGCAGAGGGGTTAGTGCGTCTGCCTCACAATACGAAGGTCCTGCAGTCCTGGGTTCAAATCCAGGCTCGGGATCTTTCTGTGTGGAGTTTGCATGTTCTCCCCGTGAATGCGTGGGTTCCCTCCAGGTACTCTGGCTTCCTCCCACTTCCAAAGACATGCACCTGGGGATAGGTTGATTGGCAACACTAAAATTGGCCCTAGTGTGTGAATGTTGTCTGTCTATCTGTGTTGGCCCTGCGATGAGGTGGCGACTTGTCTAGGGTGTACCCCGCCTTCCGCCCGATTGTAGCTGAGATAGGCGCCAGCGCCCCCCGCGACCCCAAAAGGGAATAAGCGGTAGAAAATGGATGGATGTTCATTAGTATGCATTTTTCCTTTAAAATAAACTAAATATTTGAGGAAATCGGGTAACTTAACTGTAGGCCAGATAATTATATTTAACGCATATCAAAGTTGTAGTTTCACCATGCACTACTGCAATGACCCTGAATGTCCACGAGATGTCACTGAAGATAACCTTTTCTGCTTGGAGTTAAATTGGCTTTTTGCAACTTGCTCAGTTATTTGTTTCCCCCAACATGTTTCCTAATTACATAATGTTGTTTCCTCAAAATTGTCTCCACCGTTTGCATGCTATTGATAAAATATATGTTTATTTCTATATATGGATGCCTAAAGAAATCAGTCAAATATTAACCGTCGGACAGATAATTGTATTTGATGGAATATCAAAGTACAGTATGTACAGTACATCTAATTACTGCATGCGCCACTGTAATGACCCTAAGTGTGTGTGCCTGTATTTATGTATATTTATGTGTGTGTGTGTGATGTGTGTGTGTGTGTGTATATGTATATATGTCTGTCTCTGTTGGTCCTGCGATGAGGTGGCGACTTGTCCAGGGTGTACACCGCCTTCCGCCCTAATGCTCATCTGAAGTCAGTGTTCGACTTGAAGAAGTTACAGAAAGTGATGAGTTTGTCCAAGAATGGATAACTGTGATCAAAAGGATGAAGCGTAGTCCTGAGTCACGACACAATCGGCGCCCGTGTTAACTACCAAACTGTGACTTAAAAGGGTTGGCTGAACAACTATTAAGGTACGACGCAATCGGCGCCCATGTTAACTAGAAAACAGTAACTTAAAAGGGCTGGCTGAACAACTATTAAGGTACGGTGCAATCGGTCCCCATGTTAACGAGAGAACCGTAACTTAAAAGGGTTGGCTGAACAACTATTAAAGTATGACGCAATCGGCGCCCATGTTAACTACAGAACGGTAACTTAAAAAGGTTGTCTGAACAGCTATTAGGTACGACGCAATTGGCGCCCATGTACCATGAATTGATTAATGTGGACCCTGACTTAGACAAGTTGAAAAACGTATTACCAAACTTGTTACCATTTAGTGGTCAATTGTAAGGAACATGTACTGAACTGTGCAATCTACGAATAAAATTTTCAATAAATCAATCAAAACCAAACCGTAACTTAAAAGGGTCGGCTGAATAACTATCAAGGTATGACACAATCGGCGCCCATGTTAACTACCAAACCGTAGCTTAAAAGGGTTAGCTGAACAACGATTAAGGTACGACGCAATCTGCGCCCATGTTAACTACCAAACCGTAACTTAAAAGGGTTGGCTGAACAACTATTAAGGTATGACGCAATCTGGGCCTATGTTAGCTACCAAACCGTAACTTAAAAGGGTTGGCTGAACAACGATTAAGGTACGACGCAATCTGCGCCCATGTTAACTACCAAACCGTAACTTAAAAGGGTTGGCTGAACAACTATTAAGGTATGACGCAATCAGCGCCCATGTTAACTACCAAACCGTAACTTAAAAGGGTTGGCTGAACAACTATTAAGGTACGACGCAATCGGCACCCATGTTAACTAACAAACCGTAACTTAAAAGGGTTGGCTGAACAACGATTAAGGTACGACGCAATCTGCGCCCATGTTAACTACCAAACCGTAACTTAAAAGGGTTGGCTGAACAACTATTAAGGTATGACGCAATCGGCGCCTATGTTAGCTACCAAACCGTAACTTAAAAGGGTTGGCTGAACAACGATTAAGGTACGACGCAATCTGCGCCCATGTTAACTACCAAACCGTAATTTAAAAGGGTTGGCTGAACAACTATTAAGGTATGACGCAATCGGCGCCCATGTTAACTACCAAACCGTAACTTAAAAGGGTTGGCTGAACAACTATTAAGGTACGATGCAATCGGCACCCATGTTGACTACAGAACCGTAACTTAAAAGGGTTGGCTGAACAACTATTAAGGTATGACGCAATCGGCGCCCATGTTAACTACCAAACCGTAACTCAAAAGGGTTGGCTTAACAACTATAAGGACTATGTTACCGGAAGTCATGGTTGCATCGCCAGCCGGCAGGCCATCACTATTGTTACCGTAAGGCACTGTTGCTGGGCATGCAACTGTGCCTTACGGCAACATTATTGCAACAATTTCAAAAAAATTCCCACTTTACCTGAAATTCACAAATTTGGGGGAAATTCCTATTGAAATCAATGGGACATAATACAGTCACCACACAAGTT
This sequence comes from Nerophis ophidion, assembly GCF_033978795.1. NCBI lineage: Eukaryota > Metazoa > Chordata > Actinopteri > Syngnathiformes > Syngnathidae > Nerophis > Nerophis ophidion. Next base: position 8,789,606 of record NC_084628.1, on the reverse strand, counting down.
AATCATCAGAGTATATACATTGAATTATTTACAATATTTACAATCCGGGGGGTGGGAAGTGGAGGGAGTTGGGGGAAGGTTTATGTTTGGTTGCTATCAGCACTTCAGTCATCAACAATTATATCTTCTGAGAAATGGACATTGAAACAGAGTATGTCTGACTTGGTTGGATATGTACAGCGAGTGGTGACCATAGTGAGCTCAGAAAGCATAAGAACAAGCATATATTTGATTATTTACAACCCGGAGGTGAGATAGGCTCCAGCACCACCCTAGACCCCGAAAAAGGAACAAGCGGTAGAAAATGGATGGAGGTGGGATGTGGTGGGGGAATGGGGGTAGTTGCCTGGAGGTGTTATTAAAGTGAGGTTTTCATTTTTCAGGGTTTGTAGTTAAATTGTATTTGGGGTGGCATAGCTCGGTTGGTAGAGTGGCTGTGCCAGCAACTTGAGGGTTCCAGGTTCGATTCCCGCTTCCGCCATCCTAGTTTCTGCCCTTGTGTCTTTGGGCAAGACACTTTACCCACCTGCTCCCAGTGCCACCCACACTGGTTTAAATGTAACTCAGATATTGGGGGTCACTATGTAAAGCACCTTTAGTCACAAGAGCAGTGGTTCTCAAATGGGGGTACGCGTACCCCTGGGGGCACTTGAAGGTATGCCAAGGGGTACGTGAGATTTTTAAAAAATATTCTAAAAATAGCAACAATTCAAAAATTCTTTATAAATATATTTATGGAATAATATTTCAACAAAATATGAATGTAAATAAATACAACAATGCAATATTCAGTGTTGACAGCTAGATTTTTTTGTGGACTTGTTCCATAAAACACGTATTTTTTTGTGAAGAAATGTTTAGAATTAAGTTCATGAATCCAGATGGATCTCTATTGCAATCCCCAAAGAGGGCACTTAAAGTTGATGATTACTTCTATGTGTAGAAATCTTTGTTTATAATTAAATCTCTTGTTTATTTTTCAACAAGTTTTTATTTATTTTTAAATCTTTTTTTCCAAATAGTTCAAGAAAGACCACTACAAATGAGCAATATTTTGCACTGTTATACAATTTAATAAATCAGAAACTGATGACAAAGTGCTGTATTTTACTTCTTTGTCTCTTTTTTTTTCAACCAAAAATGCTTTTCTCTGATTAGGGGGTACTTGAATTAAAAAAAAATTCAGAGGGGTTACATCGCTTATCGGTTGAGAATCACTGCACTAGACTGTTTGGTTTCAATATATGCATATATTTTAAACGTGTTTTCTCCGTTGGTGGGAAACTGCAATGCATCACATTAAGCCAATTGTTCGAATGTTTCTCAAAACGTACCGCGCATCTTTCTCTTGACCAATTCCATGTTTTGCGTCTATCCATGCTTTTATTTTGATAGAGCCCCTCGCACGTGACCAGAGATTGACCAATAGAAACACAGAGTGCAATAGTTTGCGGAAGTTTCCCCCTGACCGTGTCGTCTTTTTTTTTTACGCGGTGACGAAAGCTATTTTGTTTTAAATGTGTTTTTCTTAACGCGGTGACGAAAGCTATTTCGTTTTAAATGATAGTAGGGACGGGAGGCCAATGTTATAGTCGAATTAATCATTGTCCGGTGTATATTCCACGGTCACACCGACCGTAACAGTAATGTCCAAATCGAAGTCATCGCGGCATCTCAAAGAAAATGAGTGCAAACTGTTGCCAATCTACAAGCACAAAGCCAAACTGATCCAGGCAGTGAAAGAAAGCACTTTTTTGGTGGTCACAGGTGAGACTGGCAGTGGGAAAACGACCCAGCTTCCACAGTACTTGCACGGCGCAGGTGAGCCCTTTTCTGTGTTTCCATCCAATATATACCGCTTATTCCCTTTGGGGTCGTGGGGGGCGCTGTTGCCTATCTCAGTTACAATCGGGCAGAAGGCAGGGTACACCCTGGACAAGTCGCCATCTCATCGCAGGGCCAACACAGATAGACAGACAACATTCACATTCACACACTTTCCTGTGTTTATTGATACGTATTCAGATGTTAAACACATGCTTTAATTTGTGGTAGTCATCGGTTTGATGTTGTGTTTACCTGTCAGGTTTTTGTAAAGATGGCAAAATTTGCGTCACCCAGCCCCGCCGGGTGGCTGCCATTACCGTGGCCCAGAGGGTGGCCCAGGAGATGCAGTGCACCCTGGGTAAAAAGGTGGGCTACCAGGTGCGCTTCGACGACTGCACGTCACAGGTGAGAGACCACGCCCACCAGCATTGTCTGTTTTCTGTTGTGAGATGGTGATTTCATGATGGTTTTTGAGGCAGGACACGGAGGTGAAGTACATGACGGATGGCTGTTTGCTCAGAGAGGTTCTGGCAGACCCAGGACTGGCTCAGTATGGTGTCGTGGTCCTGGATGAGGTCCATGAGCGAAGCCTCAACACCGTGAGTTGCCACACGAAAAGCATGAGACACACTCATGGGGAAAATAGCTTTGAAGTAGTATATATTGCTTTACAGTAGGGCTGGGCGATATGGCCTTTTTTTTTTAATATCTCAATATTTTTAGGCCATGTCACGATACACGATATATACATCTCGATATTTTGCCTTAGCCTTAAAGGCCTACTGAAATTAGATTTTTTTATTTAAACAGGGAGAGCAGGTCCATTCTTTGTGTCATACCTGATCATTTCGCGATATTGCCATATTTTTGCTGAAAGGATTTAGTAGAGAATATCAACGATAAAGTTCGCAACTTTTGGTCGCTAATAAAAAAAGCCTTGCCTGTACCGGAAGTAGCAGACGATGTGCGTGTGACGTCACGCGTTGTGGAGCTCCTCACATCCTCACATTGTTTAAAATCATAGCCACCAGCAGCGAGAGCGATTCGGACCGAGAAAGCGACAATTTCCCCATTAATTTGAGCGAGGATGAACGATTCGTGGATGAGGATAGTGAGTGTGAAGGACTAGGGAAAAAAAAAAGACGAGGGCAGTGGGAGCGATTCAGATATTATTAGACACATTTACTAGGATAATTCTGGAAGATCCCTTATCTGCTTAGTGTGTTACTAGTGTTTTAGTGAGATTATATAGTCATACCTGAAAGTCGGAGTGGTGTGGTGACCGCCTGTGTCTCTGAGGGAAGCCACGGAGGAGCCAAGAAAGTCGCAGCTGCCTCTTTGACAGCTGCAGGAGAAACGACGCAAGCTCCGCTCATGTTTACGAAAAGAGCCAACTTTTTACCACAATTTTCCCACCGAAACCTGCCGGTTGACCACTCTGTTCCATATTAAAGCTTCACAACAAACTAAGAAACACCGGCTGTGTTTGTGTTGCTACGGCCGGCTGCAATACACCGCTTTCCACCAACATCTTTCTTATTTGTAGTCTCCAATATTAATTGAACAAATTGCAAAGGATTCAGCAACACAGAAGTCCAGAATACTGTGTAATTATACGATAAAAACAGACTACTTTTCCCCGTGATCGGTGCTGGGAGAACATGTCCGCTACCACCGGTGACGTCACGCGCACGTGTCATCATACGCGTCATCATTCCGCAACGTTTTCAACAGGATACCTCGCGGGAAATTTAAAATTGCAATGTGGTGAACTAAACCGGCCGTATTGGCATGTGTTGCAATGTTAATATTTCATCATTGATGTACAAACTATCAGACTGCGTGGTCGGTAGTAGTGGGTTTCAGTAGGCCTTTAAATGAACACTTGAAGCATGTAATCACAGCAGTATGATGATTGTTTGTGTCTACATTAAAACATTCTTCTTCATACTGCATTAATATATGCTCATTTTAAACTTTCATGCAGAGAGGGAAATCATAACTAAGTCAATTGACCAAAACTGTATTTATTAAACAGTTATTAAGCAGTGGCACAAACTTTCATGTAATTTCAAAACAGAAAGTGCAAGATTGTCAGAGACATTTTAAAACAAGCTATGAGTGCACTTTTGTGCATGATGTCACTAAAATGACATATCAGATCAATACTAAATTAAAGTGTACGTTTTGTACAGAACGTCATTACAATAGTTAAAAACAAATAAAGTGAACTTTTGTGCATGATGTCACACAATATATTTCAATAACTGTCAAATAAAATGAGCTGCAAAATAGGAAATCAAATCACTATGTGGTGGGTTACTGCGGACGTTATCTCCTTATGTTGTTCACAATTTTTTTCAAACGGTGTTGATGTGGAAATGTTTACCTCGGCAATTTGCTGGTGTGGCACTGAACGGAGATGTTGACATGCGGAGTAAACACTCTTCATTCTCTAGCAGGTGACTTTTCAAATGATGCTACACATCAGCAGTAATGCTACTTTTTGTAGCAAGGCTTCTGCCCCACACTTGACAAATTACGGTTGTCTGTTTGACATATTCCCACTTGAAGCCAAACCACTGCCTGACGATGGACCGTGTGTAGTTTTTCTTGGGAATGAATTCTTCCTTCATTTGTTACCAGATTGGCCCCTTTTTTCTCTCGTATTACCATTCGCAACACAGCTAATGTTACCCATGCTGCTACCTCTCTACTCTGCGAGGGCGTATACGTATGTGACGTATGACGTGACAGTATGTGACGTATGTAAGAAGGTGCACTTGCTGTCTGTGAGGAGAGACAGGAAAGAGTGGGAAGAGCCTGCAGTGTAATGCCAGCAGCTAAAAGCAACTGCGTGAGAACGTATACTCGAATATCACAATATAGTCATTTTCTATATCGCACAGAGACAAACCGGCGATATATCAAGCATATCGATATATCGATATATCGTTCCTCCCTAATTTACAGTACCTTTTATGCTCTTAAAATTGTTTATAGTGTATATTTTCTGCTGGATCTACTCTCTATTTTATGCTGCAGCTGTTACATATACTGTAATACATGGTAAATTCATTCATTCATTCATTTTTTATTTATCTCCTTCATTGATGTGCATCTTTGATCGATAAACAATTATACCACAATTATACAATTTTACATTTAGACACCAATGCCTGAGAAGGAGCAGGATGGAGAAAAATCTTATATTTTCCTGCCCCCTTCATTATGATACGTAGTCTTACTTCATGGATATCATACAAACCAACAAATACAAACAAATGTAATGAAAAAAAAACAAAAAACACAAGTGCAAAACTTCATGAAGTACAAACCGTACAAAGAAAAATAATAACAATATAAATATAAATGAAGGGCTTCACGGTGGAAGAGGGGTTAGTGCGTCTGCCTCACAATACGAAGGTCCTGAGTAGTCTTGGGTTCAATCCCGGGCTCTGGATCTTTCTGTGTGGAGTTTGCATGTTCTCCCCGTGAATGCGTGGGTTCCCTCCGGGTACTCCGGCTTCCTCCCACTTCCAAAGACATGCACCTGGGGATAGGTTGATTGGCAACACCAATTGGCCCTAGTGTGTGAATGTGAGTGTGAATGTTGTCTGTCTATCTGTGTTGGCCCTGCGATGAGGTAGCGACTTGTCCAGGGTGTACATTGCCTTCCGCCCGATTGTACCCCGCGACCCCAAAGGGAATAAGCGGTAGAAAATGGATGGATGGAATATAAATGAAGTTGAAGTACCAATGATTGTCACACACACACACGAGGTGTGGCGAAATTATTCTCTGTATTTGACCCATCACCCTTGATCACCCCCTGGGAGGTGAGGGGAGCAGTGGGCTGCAGCGGGGGCCGCGCCCGGGAATCATTTTTAGTGATTCAACCCGCAATTCCAACCCTAAATGCTGAGTGGAAAGCAGGGAGGTAATGGGCCCCATTTTTATTCGTTATATATTGTATATATAATAAAAAACATATAATATAATACAATATATCAGTATATCAATAAATCAATCAATGTTTACTTATATAGCCCTAAATCACTAGTGTCTCAAAGGGCTGCACAAACCACTACGACATCCTCGGTAGGCCCACATAAGGGCAAGGAAAAACTCACACCCAGTGGGACGTCGGTGACAATGATGACTATGAGAACCTTGGAGAGGAGGAAAGCAATGGATGTCGAGCGGGTCTAACATGATACTGTGAAAGTTCAATCCATAATGGATCCAACACAGTCGCGAGATTCCAGTCCAAAGCGGATCCAACACAGCAGCGAGAGTCCCGTTCACAGCGGAGCCAGCAGGAAAACATCCCAAGCGGAGGCGGATCAGCAGCGCAGAGATGTCCCCAGCCGATACACAGGCGAGCAGTACATGGCCACCGGATCGGACCGGACCCCCTCCACAAGGGAGAGTGGGACATAGGAGAAAAAGAAAAGAAACGGAAGATCAACTGGTCTAAAAAGGGAGTCTATTTAAAGGCTAGAGTATACAAATTAGTTTTAAGGTGAGACTTAAATGCTTCTACTGAGGTGGCATCTCGAACTTCTACCGGGAGGGCATTCCAGAGTACTGGAGCCCGAAATGAAAATGCTCTATAGCCCACAGACTTTTTTTGGGCTTTGGGAATCACTAATAAGCCGGAGTCCTTTGAACGCAGATTTCTTGCCGGGACATATGTCATATACTGTAAGTACATTATGTAAATATGACATATATGTTATATTTCATATTGCTACTACAGTACATTTTTTGTCTATTTTATACCTGCATTGTCCTATCCACCCTTACACTTTCCATCCTTTGTAACTGAGCCACTGTGTGGAACAATATCCCTTGTGGATCATTAATGTTTGTCTAAGTATACGACTAATAATTATTAACTTCCAGCGATTCAGCCAACCATTTCTACCGCTTGTCCCTTTTGGGTTATCGGGGGTTGCTGGAGCCTATCTCAGCTGCTTTCGGGCGGAAGGCGGGGTACACTCTGGAAAAGTCGCTACCTCATCACAGGGCCAACACAGATAGACAGACAACATTCACACTCACATTCACACACTCTGCACCATTTTAGTGTTGCCAAGCAACCTATCCCCAGGTGCATGTCTTTGGAGGTAGGAGGAAGCCGGAGTACCCGGAGGGAACCCACGCAGTCAGGGGGAGGACATGCAAACTCCACACAGGACCTTCGTATTGTGAGGCACGTGCTGCCCGTGAGAGACACTATTGGGAAAAATAGCTATAACACTGTCATTTGGAAATAGTAAATATAAAAATGTTAAAAAATCCACTGTAAATTTGCAGTACCTTTCATCCATCTATCCATTTTCTACCGCTTATTTCCTTTGGGGTCGCGGGTTGCGCTGGTGCCTATCTCAGCTTCAATCGGGCAGAAGGCGGGGTACACCCCGGACAAGTTGCCATCTCATCGCAGGGCCAACACAGATAGACAGACAACATTCACACTCACATTCACAGACTTTCATCCATCCATCCATTTCCTACTGATTGTCCCTTTCGGGGTAATGGGGAGTGCTGAAGCCTATCTCAGCTGCATTTGATTTTCCTTATTCTGGCACATACAACTATGATAGATGTCTCAAAAAAACTTTAAAATAAGAAGTTCATTCCTGTAGTTTTTTTTTTTTCTTGCACTAGTCCTGCTGTATTCTCATAAACATTTACATTATTAGACATCAGAGGGACACACTATAGAAAACGGATTGATGAAAATATTACAACTTTTTTGTTGAAAATTACAACAATGTTCTTATTCAGGTGTAATATTACTATTCTTCTTATTATTATTATGTTTTTTATTATTGTTATTGGTATTATTGTCCTTTCTACTATAGTGGCTTGGCGAGTACTCTAGGTGAGGCATGTTTAACATGATTGTTTATATTTTAGGATATCCTCCTGGGCTTACTGAAGAAGGTCTTCTCTGATCCCGCTGAGGCAATGAGGGGACGCTCTTTCCCACTGAAGGTGGTGGTGATGTCGGCCACCTTGGAGACGGAGAAGCTTTCTGCCTTTCTCGGGGGCTGTCCTGTATTCACTATACCTGGGAGGACTTTTCCTGTGACGTGCACATTTGGCAACGCTGTAGGACCAAAGGACTTGGACAGCATGGGTTATGTGAAAGAGGTATGCAACGATATCTTATCGAACAAGATTCAAAGCTTGGTGTTTTGATACAACTCTTTTTTTATCGTACTTTGCTGCCCAGGTTGTGTCTTTGGCGCTGGATATCCACACTAGTGAGATGGCGGGAGACATTCTGGTGTTTTTAACTGGTTGGCCATATCCTCTCTTTACAGCATGAACCCTAAAACTATACACTGATTTGTGTCTTTGTTACTAAAGCTTTTTTTTTTTACACTTAATTTATGTACATGAAATTTTTGCATTTGAATTTTGTGAACTGAAACAAATTTAAATTAATTGAAAAAACATTATTGGCAAAATTCAGTAGATAAAAAGTCAGTGTTTTATAACTCAGTGTATAAAATTTCAGTGTTTTAAATTCAATGTATAAAAATTCAGTTTTTTTGTCAGGTTTTAAAACTGATGACATCTATTAAACAAGACAAGAACCAAATAATCAAACAGAGACAGAATTCATTTTGGCTCAGTGAAGAGAAACATGTAAATCTGTACCCTTGTACAGTGTCATTATGCGCTGCCAAAAGATTGTATGCCTTCTCTTTTGTTTGGACTTTCCCTGTTTCTAAGGGCCCGGGGGTTGTAAATAGCCATCGCCTTTGGTGACAGAACAGTTCAAAGAAAAGATCGTAAAACAGTTCACAGAAAAAGTCGTAAAACAGTTCAAAGAAGAGGACCTTGTAGGGGAGTCCGGTCCTGCTTCCTATTTGCTTTGTAGTTCTCGGGTCAAGCCAACATCGTTCTGTTGATTACAATACATGAAAGAAACAGAACAACTTCGTGTTGCTTCCCATCCTACACAGTGGAGTTTTACAGGCCTTCTGCTTGGTAGGATTAAAGACAGTTTTTGTCTGCTTGGACCTCATTGAAACAAAGTTTTGTGATAACTTAGATACAATTATTCTGACAGTTTTTAAAATTTATTGTATAAAACTTCATTCTAAAAAAAAGTCAGTGTATTGAAATTCAGTGCTGAAAAATTCAGTGTATAAGAATTCAATGTAAAAATAGTGTTTTAAAATTCAGTGTAAAAAAAAAAAATTCAGTGCTGAAATATTCAGTTCAAAAAAATGTGCCGCTTCAAAAAGCAAGACTCATTAAGACTGAAGCAATCGATCCTGTCTCAGAACCAGCCACTTTAGAGTTTAAAAACTGAAATTTTATGCACTGAATTTTTAAACACTGAATTATTTTTAAATTGATTTTTTTACACTGATTTTTTTTAACTCTGAATTTTAAAACACACATTTTGCTCACATTTTTTTTCCAATGAAATTGTCAGTATAATTTGATGTAAAACAAAATTGAGTCACATCAATTCAGTGTAAAAAAAAAAGGAAAAAAAAAGCTTTCCTGATAAAGACACAAATTAACCTCCATGTAACGCTTGTTAAAATCTTAACCAATCAATCTGTGTTTGACAGGTCAGTTAGAAATCGAACGCGCCTGCGATTTGCTGTTTGAGAAAGCAGAATATGTAGACTACCGCTACGACGTAAAGGACAAAACAATGGAGGGGCTTCTTATTTTACCTCTCTACGGATCCATGCCTACTGGTAAATTACGACTATTAGATTATGGAATTAAACTTCCTTTTGAGATACACGCTTGCCTCCTCTTTCCAGATCAACAGCGGCAGATTTTTCAGCCACCACCTCCCGGAATAAGGAAGTGCGTTGTGGCCACAAACATCGCCGCTACATCGCTCACCATCGACGGCATCAAGTGAGTACTCTGCTTTGACACATTTATGGCGTTTTGGGTATGGCGTGACTTGATCACACTGTGCTTCCAGGTACATCATCGACAGCGGCTTTGTCAAACAACTCAACCACAACTCCAGGGTAGGCATGGACATTTTGGAAGTGGTGCCCATTTCTCAGTAAGTCACACCTCTTAAAGAGTCATTACTACAGTATCTTTCAATATTTTAGTACCTACCAAGGTCAAAATCCAGCCTTAATGATGGGATTTAGACAGTTTGAAAGTGTTTTTAGCCAGGCTTACTTGTAATGCGCCGTTTTGTGACCTGTGTGAAGTTGGAGTTGTCATGGGGTGGGGTCGCAGCATAATAATATAATGAAAAATGACACAATATGTTACTGCATATGTCAGCAGCTAAATTAGGAGCCTTTGTTTGCTTACTTACTAATAAAAGACAAGTTGTCTTGTATGTTCACTTCCGTAATTTTCGGGTTATAAATCGCTCCGGAGTATAAGTCGCACCGGCCGAAAATGCATAATAAAGAAGGAAATAAACATATATACGTCGCACTGGAGTATAAGTCGCATTTTTGGGGGAAATTTATTTGATAAAATCCAACACCAAGAATAGACATTTGAAAGGCAATTTAAAATAAATAAAGAATATTGACCAACAGGCTGAATAAGTGTACGTTATATGAGGCATAAATAACCAACTGAGAAGGTGCCTGGTATGTTAACGTAACATATTAAGGTAAGAGTCATTCAAATAACTATAACATTTAGAACATGCTATACGTTTGCCAAACAATCTGTCACTCATAATCGATAAATCAGAGGAAATCTTCTTCTTCGATGTCGCTTCTAAACAACTCTGCCAACTCCAAAGGTATGCGCCGCTTCCTCTTGTCGTTTTCTGCTGCATATTTCACGACGTCCAGCTTGTAATTTGCAATACATGATTTTCTTTTTGGTGCCATTTTTGTTCAGCCCTTCTTAGTTTTTATAAGTTACCGCCAACGATGAAATGATCCATTTTAATAGCTACGGCAGTAACATATAGCATATTGCAGTTAGCATTCCATGACCCACAATGCACTTCTGCCATGACCCTCTCCCGCCGAATTCTTATTGGTTGACGTGTGTGTGAGACAATTGCTGACATTTTGTTGGTCTCTTCCGCGAATGAGATAAATAATATTATTTGATATTGTGTAATCTGCAGTACATGATTTCATTTTCGGTGCCATTTTTGTTCAGCCCTTCACAGTTTTTATAAGTCACCGCCAACGATGAAATGATTTACTTTAATAGCTACGGCAGTAGCATATAGCAGTTAGCATTCCATGACCCACAATGCACTTCTGACATGACCCTCCCCCGCCGAATTCTTATTGGTTGACGTGTGTGTGACGATTGCTGACATTTTCTTCGTCTCTTCCGCGAATGAGATAAATAATATTATTTGATATTTTACGGTAAAATGATAATAATTTCACACATAAGTTGCTCCGGAGTATATGTCGCACCCCCGGCAAAAATATGAAAAAACTTGCGACTACTAGTCCAAAAAATACGGTATTTTATTTAATGACAACAGTGTTATTTGGTTGCAATAAGAAAGAAACATGTTTAATTTACCATAAGATTGTTAGTTAAAATAAAGCCTATAACATTTCGTTAGTGGTCCCCTCTATTTTGAAAAGTATCAAAATAGTTTTTGGTATCTACCAAATTTGTATGTATCTGTATAGTATTGTTCACTTATCCACTTTTTCCATGCTTCAAAAGTAACTATTTAATCGCCTCTTCTCTCAAAAGTAGAGCAAAAAAGTTAGGGAGATTTTAGGTTGTTGGTTGGAAAATAATTAAGAAGTCCATTGTTGCAAAGAAAAGTTGTCTGTTTGGATTCATATGTTGACTTGCTGCCGTTAGGAGTGAGGCTCAGCAGAGAGCGGGTCGAGCTGGAAGAACCTCAGCCGGGAGGTGTTTTCGCATCTACACGAAGGAATTCTGGGAAGAGTGCATGCCTGAATATACAATTCCAGAGATCCAGAGGACAAGTCTGACTGCAGTGATCCTCACGCTCAAGTGCCTGGGTGTCCATGATGTCATCAGGTACATGTGCCATTAAGGCTGGACGATATGGCCTTTTTTTGATATCTCAATATTTTTTAAGCCATATCGCGATACACGATATATATCTCGATATTTTGTCTTAGCTTTGAATGAACAATTCCATCCATTTCCTACCGCTTATTCCCTTTGGGGTCGTGGGGGGCGCTGGTGCCTATCTCAGCTACAATTGGGCGGAAGGCAGTGTACACTCTGGACAAGTCGCTACCTCATCGCAGGGCCAACACAGATAGACAGACAACATTAACACTCACATTCACACACTAGGGCCAATTTAGTGTTGCCAATCAACCTATCCCCAGGTGCATGTCTTTGGAAGTGGGAGGAAGCCGGAGTACCCAGAGGAAACCCACGCATTCACGGGGATAACATGCAAACTCCACACAGAAAGATCCCGAGCCCGGGATTGAACCCAGTCTACTCAGGACCTTCGTATTGTGAGGCAGACGCACTAACCCCTCTTCCACCGTGAAGCCCTGAATCAACACTTGATGCATATAATCACAGCAGTATGATGATTGTTTGTGTCTACATTAAAACGTTCTTCTTCATACTGCATTAATACATGCTAATTTTAAACTTTCATGCAGAGAGGGAAATCATAACTAAGTCAATTGACCAAAAGTGTATTTATTAAACAGTTATTAAGCATTGGCACAAACATTCATGTCATTTCCAAAAGAGAAAGTGCAAGATTGTCAGAGACATTTAAAACAAGCTATGAGTGCACTTCTGTACATGATATCACTAAGGTAACATATCAAAACAACACTAAATTAAAGTGCACTTTTTGTACAGAACGCCAGCCACTACAATAGTTTAAAACAAATAAAGTGCACTTTTGTGCATGATGTCACACAAGATATTTCAATAACTGTCAAATAAAAATGAGCTGCATGATAGGAAATAAAATCGCGAAGTGGTAGGTTACTGCGGACGTTATCTCCTTATGTTGTTCACAATTTTTTTATACGGTGTTGATGTGGAAATGGTTGCCTCGGCATTTTGTTGGTGTGCCACCGAACGAGATGTTGACATGCGGAGTAATCACTCTTCATCCTCTAGCAGGTGACTTTTCAAATGAAACTACATATTAGCAGTAATGCTACTTTTTGTAGCAACCCTTTTGCCCCACACTTGACAAATTACGGTTGTCTGTTTGACATATTCCCACTTGAACCCAAACCACCGCCAGACGATGGACCCCCTGCTGTTTTTCTTGGGAATTCATTCTTCCTTCATTTGTTACTAGATTTGCACCTTTTTTCTCTCGTATTACCACTCGCACCACAGCTAGCGTTACCCATGCCGCTACATCTCTGCTCCGCGAGGGCGTATACGTATGTGAAGTATGGAAGAGGGTGCGCTTGCTGTCCGTGAGAAGCAGAGGCAAGAAAGAGCGAGGAGAGCCTGTAGTGTAATGCCAGCAGCTTAAAGCAACTGCGTGAGAACGTATACTCGAATATCACGATATAGTCATTTTCTATATATATACATTCTATAGTATATCGATATATCTATCGCCCAGTCCTATGTGCCGTCTTACCTTTTTAATTTTCCTGAGGGAGCCTTCCTGAAGGAATCAATAAAGTACTATCTATCTATCGACCTTGTTGTCAACATTGCAGTTATGATCTCGTTTAACTATCATTTCTCCACAGGTTCCCCTATCTGGACCCCCCAGAGGAGAGGTTCATCCTAGAGGCGTTGAAACAGCTCTACCAGTTTGACGCTATTGACAGGTCGATCACGCTTTTTAACCAACGCTCTCTTGCCATGGCTTTTAAATTGATGTGGTCTGTTCTGCTAGGAGGGGTCGGGTGACTCACCTGGGCCAGCTGATGGTGGAGTTCCCTCTGCACCCGGGCCTCACCAGGGCTTTGCTCAAAGCCGCCTCGCTGGGCTGCCAGGACCTGTTGCTTCCAGTGGCCGCTATGCTGTCCGTGGAGAATATCTTCATACGACCAGGTAATGTGACACTTATCTGCAAAAGATCCATTTATTCTAAATGCAGTGGAACTTCAAGGTAACGTTTTCCATGACAAGGACCCCAAACTTGATTGATTGATTGATTGAAACTTTTATTAGTAGATTGCACGGTTCAGTACATATTCCGTACAATTGACCACTAAATGGTAACACCCGAATACGTTTTTCAACTTGTTTAAGTCGGGCTCCACATTAATCAATTCATGGTAACTGGTGTAGAGATGGTGTGAGGACCCATTAAGGTATACAGTCCTGGTCAAAAGTTTACGTGTGTGTTTTGTCTCGTCTTGTCTTGTCTCATAGTAACAGTGGTACTATTGTATTTTTAGTGTATAGGAGTTGTTCTTGTTTTTTATTTGTATAGTACTGTCCTTGTATTACATTGTTTATGTTAAATGTGGAATGAGTGAGCTGCGATGAGGTGGCGACTTGTCCAGGGTGTACGCCGCCTTCCGCCCGATTGTAGCTGAGATAGGCACCAGCGCCCCCCGCGACCTCAAATGGAATAAACGGTAGAAAATGGATGGATGGATTAATGAGTGAGAGGGGTTGGGATATTACAAGCCTTGCATAAATGTCTCTGCCAAAATGTAAAAACAATGTGTGTTGTTGTACTGTGCAGGTTTGAAATAAATACTTCAATTCACATACACTTGTAAAGAAGAGAAATGAATTATATTTATATAGCGCTTTTTCATAGTGAAACCCAATATCTAAGTTCCATTTAAACCAGCGTGGTTGGCACTTGGAGCAGGTGGGCGAAGTGTCTTGCCCAAGGACACAACGGCAGTGACTAGGATGGCTGAAGCGGGAATTGAACCTCGAACCCTCAAGTTGCTGGCACGGCCACTCTACCAGATGAGCTATGCCGCACCCTATTAGAGATGATTAAAGTGGGAATATATGTCATTCTACACAGTACATTTATTTTTGTAATACATTTATTAAGAAAAGATAAGGTACTTTATGTACACATATTATTTCCATGCTTTCGGGGGCCACACAAATTGATGTGGTGGGCCAGATCTGGCCCCCGGGCCTTGAGATTTACACCTGTGGAGTAAGAAATACAACACATACGCACGCGGGCGGACATCGCAGTTTATCGATGCCAGCAAAGTATTACATAATGTCATGGCTGTCTTGAGTTTCCAATAATTTCTACAACTCTCATTTTTATGTGATTGGAGAACATACTTGTTGGTCACAAAAAACATTTATGAAGTTTGGTTGTGAATGTGAGTGTGAATGTTGTCTGTCTATCTGTGTTGGCCCTGCGATGAGGTGGCGACTTATCCAGGGTGTACCCTGCCTTCCGCCTGATTGTAGCTGAGATAGGCGCCAGCGCCCCCCGCGACCCCGAAAGGGAATAAGCGGTAGAAAATGGATGGATGGTTCTTTTATGAATTTATTATGGGTTTACTGAAAATGTGAGCAAAACTGCTCGGTCAAAAGTATACATACAGCAATTTTAAGATTTGGTTACATGTCCCTTGGAAAGTTTCATTTTTGGGAGCCATCCACAAGCTTCTGGCAAGCTTCTGCTTGAATTTTTGACCACTCCTTTTGACAAAATTGGTGCAGTTCATTTGTTGGTTTTCTGACATGGACTTGTTTCTTCAGCATTGTCCATTATTTAAGTCAGGACTTTGGGAAGGCCATTCTTTAACCACTTTTTTTTATTTAACTGCAAGGTGTATTGAGTCGTTCCTAAATTACAAATCTTTTATGTGTTGTGAAATTGTTAGTGTATTTAAATACATCTAAATGTGAGGAAAGATTGTGTGGACAAAATATAAATAATATTAAAATACAATAAATAACTGCTCTGAAGTGGTCGCAATCTGTTCCAGAAAACTGATCCATTTAAAGCGTTGCCTTAGGTAATCAGACCTAAATAAATCTGTCCTCTTCATTGAAACCTGTGCTAACTGTACAGTAGAATTTTTTTCTATCATTTCAAGATTTTTAACCTTCATATAAGTGTAAAAATAAGTGAACTACTGTTAACGAATACATGAAAGTAATACAGTGTAAAAATAGATGTGCAATGTAAAAATAACATGCGGTGACACCCTGCCGACACATGAGCATGGTAGACAAAAGTATTGGGACGTGGCTGGAGTCATTTGACCTGCATGCACTCTGCGTTGTTGTCCACTTTACCATTTCTGACTTGTCTCCTCCAGGTCACCCTGAGAAGCAGAAAGAAGCCGATCAGTGTCACAGAGCGCTGGCGGCCGGGAGCGGCGGCATGAACGACTTTGCCACGCTTCTCTGCATTTTCCAGCTGTGTCAATCAAGGTCGCCGTCACTTTCTCAAAATGACATCCTGTCTCTCTTTGTTTCGCTATTGACGCCACACACGCTCGTGTTCTCCAGTGAAAGGCCTTCCGTTTGGTGCAAGGACAATTGGATCCACTGGAGGGCGCTCAAATCGGCATTCAGCGTGGAGACGCAGCTGCGTGACATCCTCCTGCGGCTGCAAAAAGTAACGCTGCACTTCTCAGATTTAACAGGGAGCTGCCATATTTTCACGCTGCTTAATCCTCGTCTTTAGAGGAGAGATTTCCCCGTGGAGGAGTTTGACGGCAATAAAAATGAACTCTTCCGACGATGCCTGTGCACAGGATACTTCACCAATGTTGCCAGAAGGTAACATGTAGACGTAATTGCGACGATAAATTTGACATATTTATGATTCATACTTTCTTCACCGACTTGTAGATCAGTTGGGAAGGTGTTCTGCACAATGGATGGCCACGGCTCCATGGTTCACATCCATCCGTCGTCATCGGTAACATTTTGAAATGACATCTCTGTCATGCGTTGTTGTTTCTAAATATCCTCGCTGTGGCTCTCAGCTGTTTGAGCAGGAGATGGAGCTGGACTGGATTCTCTTCCACGACGTGCTGGTGACATCGCGGGTCTATGTCAGGACCGTCTGTCCCATCAGATACGATTGGGTGAAGGAGCTGCTGCCAAAACTGCACGAGGTGGACGTCTACGAGCTCAGCAGCGTGGCGAGACAGGAAGTGACCGATGAGGAGA
Source organism: Nerophis ophidion (assembly GCF_033978795.1). Classification (NCBI taxonomy): domain Eukaryota; kingdom Metazoa; phylum Chordata; class Actinopteri; order Syngnathiformes; family Syngnathidae; genus Nerophis; species Nerophis ophidion. The sequence continues at coordinate 8,772,716 of NC_084628.1, read as the reverse complement.
TGATCAAGTGGGAGAGCAGAGAGGCAGCTAAAAGGCCACCAGGTATTTTGGACCCATTATAATTTGTCTAATGTCAAAGTAGGGCTGGGCGATATGGCCTATTTTTAATATCTCAATATTTTTAGGCCATGTTACAATACACAATATAGATCTCGATATTTTGCCTTAGCCTTGAATGAACACTTGATGCATATAATTGCAGCATTATGATGATTCTATGTGTCTACATTAAAACATTCTTCTTCATGCTGCATCAATATATGCCAGTTTTAAACTTTCATGCAGAGAGGAAAATCACAACTAAGTCAATTGACCAAAACTGTATTTATTAAACAGTTATTAAGCAGTGGCACAAACATTCATGTCGTTTCCAAAACAGAAAGTGCAAGATTGTCAGAGACATTTTAAAACAAGCTATGATTTATTAAAGAGTTATTAAGCAGTGGCACAAACATTCATGTCATTTCCAAAACAGAAAGTGCAAGATTGTCAGAGACATTTTAAAAGAAGCTATGAGTGACCTTTTGTGCATGGTGTCACTAAGATGACATTTCAAAACAACACTGAATTAAAGTGCACTTTTTGTACAGAACGCCACTACAAAAGTTTAAAACAAATAAAGTGCACTTTTTTGCATGATGTCACACAAGATATTTCAATAACTGTCAAATAAAAATGAGCTGCTTTACAGGAAATCAAATAGTGTACGTCCTTCGCTATGTGGTAGGTTCCTGCGGACGTTATCTCCTTCTGTTTTGGACCATTTGTTTCATACGGTGCTGATGTAGAAATGGTTGCCTCTGCATTTTGTTGGTGTGGCACCAGATAGAGATGTTGACATGCGGAGTTTCAAGCCCTCTTCATTTCCTAGTGGGTGACTTTTCAAATGATGCTACATATTAGCAGTAATGCTACTTTTTGTAGCAACGCTTTTGCCCCACACTTGACAAATGACGGTTGTCTGTTTGACATCTTCCCGCTTGAAGCCAAACCACCGCCAGTCGATGGACCCTCTGCTGTTTTTCTTGGGAATTAATTATTCCTTCATTTGTTACTAGATTCGCACCTTCTTTCTCTCGTATTACCACTCGCACCACAGCTAACGTTACCCATGCCACTACCTCTCTGCTCTGCGAGGGCGTATACGTATGTGACTTATGTAAGAAGGTACGCTTGTTTTAGGTCTCTGTGAGAAGGACAGACAAGAAAGAGCGAGGAGAGCCTGGAGTGTAATGCCCGCAGCTAAAAGAAACCGCGTGAGAACGTATACTTGAATATCACGATGTAGTCATTTTCTATATCGCACAGAGACAAACCCGCGATATATCGAGTATATCAATTTATCGCCCAGCCGTATGTCAAAGGAGAACTGCAATTTTTTTTTTTATTATTTGCCTGTCGTTTACAATCCTTATGTAAGACGCATTTTTATTTTTTATTAATGCGTTCAAATTTGTGAAATAGTTCACAATTTGATATAGAAATTGGACATCTCTAATTGTAACAAACGTTGCGAAGCTTCTGTGAAATTAATACGCCGCCTATGCTTTAAATGAGGAAAGTACGTAAATATTACCTTTCTATAAATGTGCCTGTTACTACATTAAATATATAAATAGAGCATGTATACGGAACATTGATGGATGTTTTTTTAGAGTGCTTTAGAGGTGGAACAAAGCGATTTCCATTTGCTCCATTAGAAGCTAACTTTTGTTTCCATTTATTTACTAGTTGGAATGCATAAAATATAGAATTTTTTTTTATTCAATAACTCCTTCATTCGGGCTTCACGGTGGCAGAGGGGTTAGTGCGTCTGCCTCACAATACGAAGGTCTTGCTGTCCTGGGTTCAAATCCAGGCTCGGGATCTTTCTGTGTGGAGTTTGCATGTTCTCCCCGTGAATGCGTGGGTTCCCTCCGAGTACTCCGGCTTCCTCCCACTTCCAAAGACATGCACCTGGGGATAGGTTGATTGGCAACACTAAAATTGGCCCTAGTGTGTGAATGTGAGTGTGAATGTTGTCTGTCTATCTGTGTTGGCCCTGCGATGAGGTGGCGACTTGTCCAGGGTGTACCCCGCCTTCCGCCCGATTGTAGCTGAGATAGGCGCCAGCGCCCCCCGCGACCCCGAACGGGAATAAGGGGCAGAAAATGGATGGATGGAACGCCTTCATTCCACGCTCCATCCAGCTGTATAATCACTCGTTATACAGCAATAGATGATATCTGTCTATTACCTGACACCTTCTATGTTAGCTACCGCTCTTTGTTTATAATGTCTATTTTCTGCAGGATCTACTCTCTTTTTTATGCTGCAGCTGTTACATGTACTGTAATTATGTACTTGGTAGTTGTTATATAGTATATGTTATACAAACATATAATATAATATATCAATATATATCATACACTGTACCTATATTATGTAAATAATACATATGTTATATTTTATATTGCTACTGTTATACATTTTGAGTCTAATTAATACCTGCATTATCCTTTTCATCCTTACCCTTTCCAACCGTTGTAACTGAGCTACAGTGTGGATCAATTTCCCTTGTGGATCAATACAGTTTGTATAAGTCTAAAACAATGTGTTCTTGTCTTACATGAGGATCGTGAATGATACACACATTTTTTTTTAAAAGTACACTTCCCTAACCATGTCATGCCTAGTTGTTTTTTTGTGCCCCCCCCCCCCCCCCCCTCCCTTCCAGAAGTTTCTACTCAGGATCTCTTGAAGAAACTGGAGAAGCGAAATAACGAAAGCACCGTCAGTGATGCGCGCGCTCGCTACCTGCAGCGCAAGCTACAAAGACAACAGAACAGTAACGCTCCCTGACGTTGGAGCACCTACGCCATGATGGACATGATTGACAGTACCATATTTTTAGACTGTATACCCTGACAATAAACATTTTGATACCTTTTTTTTAAAATATATATTTTTGTCTTGATGTTCAGCAGTGAAGCTGCCCACTGCGACCCGACCTCTGATAAGCGGAAGAAGATGGATGGATGGATTGTATTTGTAACAGGTGACACCATAAATGCTCAAATGAACACAATTTGAGTTAAGTGTTAGGTCTCATATAGATTTCTAATTAGTGGCGGTGTTCTGTCCAAATGAGTTACTACCTGGGAAAAAAAATCTAGCAGTTGCAATATTCAAAAGCGGTGTTTATCAATTTCCGATACCGCGTCAAAAAAATGCTATTTTAACTTTCGATTTAGATATCAAAAAACTTTGCAACTTTCGTCATGCTTTCCTGTTTGACAAAAATAAAGTGTTATATTCTATGTATAGTATTTAGTGTCAGGCATATTTAGCCATCAAATAATGCTCACGTTTCGCTCGGTAGTCGGGCACGACTCTTGTTGTCACAGTTACAGGGTGTCCAGACCTTTTCTAACAAGGGGCCGCACACACACACAACCATTCTCACCATTCGGGAGAATGGTTGCCCCGGGAGATTTTCGGTAGAGGCACTGAAATTCGGGAGTCTCCTGGGAAAATCGGGAGGGTTGGCAGGGATAGTGTATGGCAGGCCTGGGCAATTATTTTGACTGCATATTTGGCCACATATAGAGAAAAGAATGTGTCTGGGGGCCGGTATATCTATTTTTATGAACACTAACACAAAACCTCACAATAATGTCTGATTGAATGCAAAAACGTTATGACAGACCGCCTTAAAAAAACATATTGGAATTTTACATTTTTCTATGAAGGATAAAACACTGAATATTGACAAAATATGAACGTCACACCACCTTTCGATCGACACATTTTACAAACAAGTGAAACGCAATAAAAATGCAACAAACAGTGAAATATGAATCCGCTTGGGATGTTTTCCTGCTGGCCCCGCTGTGAACGGGACTCTCGCTGCTGTGTTGGATCCGCTTTGGACTGGACTCTTGCGACTGTGTTGGATCCATTATGGATTGAACTTTCACAGTATCATGTTAGACCCGCTCGACATTCATTGCTTTCCTCCTCTCCAAGGTTCTCATAGTCATCATTGTCACCGACATCCCACTGGGTGTGAGTTTTCCTTGCCCTTATGTGGGCCTACCGAGGATGTCGTAGTGGTTTGTGCAGCCCTTTGAGACACTAGTGATTTAGGGCTATATAAGTAAACATTGATTGATTGATGATGAATGTGAAGGTTAAAAAATATACCCACCTACAATCTGATACATCTGATATATCACTAAGCTTTAGAACTTTCTTGTGAAAATCTCCTTCCACGTCTGTGGAAACGCTCCCCACCCACACTGCTTGGTGCCTCGTCTGAGCTGCTGTGACGTAGATGACCATAGTAACTAATTAGATGACCATAGTAACTAATTAGGTTACCATAGTAACTGGTATATCATCCATAAGCGCAGATTCCAACCTTTGAAATACTTTGTTAGTTCAAGACTTATGGTTGTTAGAAAACTTCACTGCACATCATAATGGCAGCTCCACTTGCCATCTTAAAGATCTAGAAAAATTGTACGGGCCAGAATGAAAAGCTCAACGGGCCGCTTGTGGCCCCCAAGCCTTAATTTGCCCAGGTCTGGTCTGTGGTCATTAAATATGTATTCTGATATGTGTTCTTAACAGAAAATGAACCAAAGTCAGTTAGTCTCGGTTTGATAAATGTATTAATTGTATCATTTTTCTTTTAATAAAAAAATGAAAAAGGGTCCCACGGACCCAAACACCACACAAGGGGTAAAGTTCTAATTCCTTTTTTAAACACTGCAAAAAGTGAAATCTAAGATGAAATATCTCAAATAAGGGTGATGTTTGCTTCGGTTTCTGTATGATAAGATAATTCTTCTCGCTAAGCAGATTTTTTGTTAAGAGTGTTTTATTTGTTTTAAGGGTTTTGGTCCGAAATGATCTCAGTAAGATATTACAGCTTGTTGCTGAGTTGTTTTTTACCTATATTGAGTAAAACATGCTTGAAACTAGAATCAATATTCTGCACCTTATTGCTTTTTTTATCCTGCACTACCATGAGCTAATGCAACAAAATGTCGTTCTTATTTGTACTGTAAAGTTCAAATTTGAATGACGATAAAAAGGAAGTCTAAGTATAGTCTAAGTCTAATCAACTGTTGCAAAGCTGTGTCATTAACACTCACAAGTATAAAGCTACTTTTTTAAAGTATTCATTTCTTACTTCAAGCATGAAAAAAAAAATCATGATGCCGAGCACATATCATTATGTCAACATAATGGCACTAGCATTTACTTACGTAATTATTATTATTATTATTATTATTATTTACGACAAGACACTTCAGCCTTGCTCCTGATGGGTCCTGGTTAGTGCCTTGCATGGCAGTTCCTGCCATCAGTGTGTGAATGTGGAAATAGTGATAAAGCGCTTCGAGTTCCTTAAAAAAAAATGTAGGAAAGCGCTATACAAGTATAACCCATTTAATTTAAGAATATTTTTCAACATATTGCGCAAAAAGGTCTCGTTTTTTTCCTCCTAAGAAAAGTGCAGTTGTTATTAGTGAGAATATACTTATTTGAAGGTATTTTGGGTTCACTGAGGTCAGCTAATTTTACTTGTTTTGGAAAGTCATTTAATTTATTATTTATCTCCTTCATTGATGTGAATCTTTGATCGATAGACAATTATACCGCAATTATACAATTTTACATTTATACAACAATGCCTGAGAAGGAGCAGGATGAAGAAAAATCTTATATTTTCCTGCCCCCCTCAACATAATACGTAGTCTTACTTCATGGATATCATACAAATCAACAAATACATCCAAATGTAATGAAAACAAACAAAAAACACAACAAGCGGAAAACCTCATGAAGTACAAACCGAACAAAAAATTAAAAAAATAAAATCATATACACCTCACGGAATGATACAAAACAAATAGAAAGCCATGAAAAAAAAAAGTAAAATAATAAATAAAAAGCAAAATGTAAACACTTGTGGCTGTCCATAAGATGTTATTGTTCTGTCTTTATATTTTTTTTTCAATTGGAATATATTTTTACAGTCTTTTATCTCATTGTAAAGAGAATTCCACAGTTGAACCCCCACCACTGATATACACATTTGTTTTAAAGTTATCCTTGACTACTGATGTTTGAAACGACATTTTCTTCTATGCTCCGTATTTTCAGAAGTGATAACAAACATTTTTTGTAAATTTGATGGTAATGTTTTACTTTTAGCCATAAACATGACACACAATGTCTGTAGCTTTACTAGATCTTGTAGTTTCAATAAACCAGAATTAATGTAATAATAATCAAGCCAAATTTTCTCGTTCTATTGGCAGGTAATTTTGCTTCGTTTAAATAAAATACCCCTAATTTTTGTAATTTTTTTTCTGTTTTTTGAACACCGACTTTTTGCCGTGAAGGCACACAAAAACAGGTCGGGTATTGACAAACATACATTCATAAACATCAAACTTATCCAATAGTGCAGTGGTTCTCAAATGGGGTACGTGTAGCCCTGGGAGTACTTGAAGGTATGCCAAGGGGTACGTGAGATTTTTTTTAAATATTCTAAAAATAGCAACAATTCAAAAATCCTTTATAAATATATTTATTGAATAATACTTCAACAAAATATGAATGTAAGTTCATAAACTGTGAAGAAAAATGCAACAATGCAAAATTCAGTGTTGACAGCTACATTTTTTGTGGACATGTTCCATAAATATTGATGTTAAAGATTTCTTTTTTTGTGAAGGAATGTTTAGAATTAAGTTCATGAATCCAGATGGATCTCTATTACAATCCCCAAAGAGGGCACTTTAAGTTGATGATTACTTCTATGTGTACAAATCTTTATTTATAATTGAATCACTTGTTTATTTTTCAACAAGTTTTTAGTTACTTTTATATCTTTTTTTCCAAATAGTTCAAGAAAGACCACTACAAATTAGCAATATTTTGCACTGTTATACAATTGAATAGATCAGAAACTGATGACATAGTGCTGTATTTTACTTCTTTTTCCTCTTTTTTTCAACCAAAAATGCTTTGCTCTGATTAGGGCAGTGGTTCTCAACCTTTTTTCAGTGATGTACCCCTGTTGACATTTTTTTAATTCAAGTACCCCCTAATTAGAGCAAAGCATTTTTGGTTGAAAAAAGAGATAAAGAAGTAAAATACAGCACTAGTGTCATCAGTTTCTGATTTATTAAATTGTACAACATTGATTGATTGATTGATTGAAACTTTTATTAGTAGATTGCACAGTACAGTACATATTCCGTACAATTGAACACTAAATGGTAACACCCGAATAAGTTTTTCAACTTGTTTAAGTCGGGGTCCACGTCAATCAATTCATGGTACAGTGCAAGATATTGCTCATTTGTAGTGGTCTTTCTTGAACTATTTAAAAAAAAAGTTATAAAAATAACTAAAAACTTGTTGAAAAATAAACAAGTGATTCAATTATAAATAAATATTTCTACACATAGAAGTAATCATCAACTTAAAGTGCCCTCTTTGGGGATTGTAATAGAGATCCATCTGGATTCCATCCATCCATCCATCATCTTCCGCTTATCCGAGGTCGGGTCGCGGGGGGCAACAGCCTAAGCAGGGAAACCCAGACTTCCCTCTCCCCAGCCACTTCGTCTAGCTCTTCCCGGGGGATCCCGAGGCGTTCCCAGGCCAGCCGGGAGACATAGTCTTCCCAACGTGTCCTGGGTCTTCCCCGTGGCCTCCTACCGATTGGACGTGCCCTAAACACCTCCCTAGGGAGGCGTTCGGGTGGCATCCTGACCAGATGCCCGAACCACCTCATCTGGCTCCTCTCGATGTGAAGGAGCAGCGGCTTTACTTTGAGTTCCTCCCGGATGGCAGAGCTTCTCACCCTATCTCTAAGGGAGAGCCCCGCCACACGGCGGAGGAAACTCATTTCGGCCGCTTGTACCCGTGATCTTATCCTTTCGGTCATGACCCAAAGCTCATGACCATAGGTGAGGATGGGAACGTAGATCGACCGGTAAATTGAGAGCTTTGCCTTCCGGCTCAGCTCCTTCTTCACCACAACGGACCGGTACAACGTCCGCATTACTGAAGACGCCGCACCGATCCGCCTGTTGATCTCACGATCCACTCTTCCCTCACTCGTGAACAAGACTCCTAGGTACTTGAACTCCTCCACTTTGGGCAGGGTCTCCTCCCCAACCCGGAGATGGCACTCCACCCTTTTCCGGGCGAGAACCACGGACTCGGACTTGGAGGTGCTGATTCTCATTCCGGTCGCTTCACACTCGGCTGCGAACCGATCCAGCGAGAGCTGAAGACCCCGGTCAGATGAAGCCATCAGGACCACATCATCTGCAAAAAGCAGAGACCTAATCCTGCGGTTACCAAACCGGAACCCCTCAACGCCTTGACTGCGCCTAGAAATTCTGTCCATAAAAGTTATGAACAGAATCGGTGACAAAGGACAGCCTTGGCGGAGTCCAACCCTCACTGGAAATGTGTTCGACTTACTGCCGGCAATGCGGACCAAGCTCTGGCACTGATCGTACAGGGAACGGACCGCCACAATAAGACAGTCCGATACCCTATACTCTCTGAGCACTCCCCACAGGACTTCCCGAGGGACACGGTCGAATGCCTTCTCCAAGTCTACAAAGCACATGTAGACTGGTTGGGCAAACTCCCATGCACCCTCAAGAACCCTGCCGAGAGTATAGAGCTGGTCCACAGTTCCACGACCAGGACGAAAACCACACTGTTCCTCCTGAATCAGAGGTTCGACTATCCGACGTAGCCTCCTCTCCAGTACACCTGAATAAACCTTACCGGGAAGGCTGAGGAGTGTGATCCCACGATAGTTGGAACACACCCTCCGGTCCCCCTTTTTGAAGAGAGGAACCACCACCCCGGTCTGCCAATCCAGAGGTACCGCCCCCGATGTCCACGCGATGCTGCAAAGTCTTGTCAACCAAGACAGCCCCACAGCATCCAGAGCCTTAAGGAACTCCGGGCGGATCTCGTCCACCCCTGGTGCCTTGCCACCGAGGAGCTTTTTAACTACCTCAGCGACCTCAGCCCCAGAAATAGGAGAGTCCACCACAGATTCCCCAGGCACTGCTTCCTCATAGGAAGACGTGTTGGTGGGATTGAGGAGGTCTTCGAAGTATTCCTTCCACCTGTCCACAACATCCGCAGTCGAGGTCAGCAGAACACCATCCGCACCATACACGGTGTTGATAGTGCACTGCTTCCCCTTCCTGAGGCGGCGGACGGTGGTCCAGAATCGCTTCGAAGCCGTCCGGAAGTCGTTTTCCATAGCTTCCCCGAACTCTTCCCATGTCCGAGTTTTTGCCTCCGCGACCGCTGAAGCTGCACACCGCTTGGCCTGTCGGTACCTGTCCACTGCCTCCGGAGTCCTATGAGTCAAAAGGACCCGATAGGACTCCTTCTTTAGCTTGACGGCATCCCTCACCGCTGGTGTCCACCAGAGGGTTTTAGGATTGCCGCCCCGACAGGCACCAACTACCTTGCGGTCACAGCTCCGATCTGCCGCCTCGACAATAGAGGTGCGGAACATGGTCCACTCGGACTCAATGTCCAGCACCTCCCTCGTGACATGTTCAAAGTTCTTCCGGAGGTGGGAATTGAAACTTTGTCTGACAGGAGACTCTGCCAAACTTTCCCAGCAGACCCTCACAATGCGCTTGGGCCTCCCAGGTCTGTCCGGCATCCTCCCCCACCATCGCAGCCAACTCACCACCAGGTGGTGATCGGTAGAAAGCTCCGCCCCTCTCTTCACCCGAGTGTCCATCTGGATTCATGAACTTAATTCTAAACATTTCTTCACAAAAAAATTAATCTTTAACATCAATATTTATGGAACATGTCCAAAAAAATGTAGCTGTCAACACTGAATATTGCATTGTTGCATTTCTTTTCACAGTTTATGAACTGTGAAAAGTAATGGGACGGCGTGGCGCAGTGGGAGAGTGGCCGTGCGTAACCCGAGGGTCCCTGGTTCAATCCCCACCTAGTACCAACCTCGTCACGTCCGTTGTGTCCTGAGCAAGACCCATCACCCTTGCTCCTGATGGGTGCTGGTTAGCCCCTTGCATGGCAGCTCTCTCCATCAGTGTGTGAATGTGTGTGTGAATGGGTGAATGTGGAAGTAGTGTCAAAGCGCTTTGGGTACCTAGAAGGTAGATTTATCATATATTTATTTAAAGGCCTACTGAAACCCACTACTACCGACCACGCAGTCTGATAGTTTATATATCAATGATGAAATATTAACATCGCAACACATGCCAATACGGCCTTTTTAGTTTACTAAATTTCAATTTTAAATTTCCCGCGAGTTTCTTGTTGCAAACGTTGGGGAATGATGACGCGTACGCATGACGTCACGGACTGTCAGGAAATATTAGCGCTGCACCAAACACGGCTGAAAGTTGTCTCTGTTCATGGCATAATTAAACAGTATTAGGGGCGGCATGGCGTAGTGGGTAGAGCGGCCGTGCCAGAAACCTGAGGGTTGCAGGTTCGCTTCCCACTTATTGACATCCAAGTCGCTGCCGCTGTGTCCTTGGGCAGGACACTTCACCCTTTTCCCCCGGTGCCGCTCACACTGGTGAATGAATGATGAATGAATGATTGGTGGTGGTCGGAGGGGCCGTAGGCGCAAACTGGCAGCCACGCTTCCGTCAGTCTACCCCAGGGCAGCTGTGGCTACAGATGTAGCTTACCACCACCAGGTGTGAATGAATGATGGGTTCCCACTTCTCTGTGAGCGCTTTGAGTATCTAACAATAGAAAAGCGCAATATAAATCTAATCCATGATATTATTATTATTATTTTGGACATCTGTGTTGCTGAATCTTTTGCAATTTTTTCAATTAATAATGGAAACTATAAAGAATAATGCTGTTGGTGGAAAGCGGTGGATTGCAACTGTCTTTAGTACCGAAACACAGCCGGTTTTTCTTTGTTTGTTGTGAAGCTTTAACACAGAGCGGTCAAGCAAACATGTTTTCTCTATTTCAACCAACATGTTTTTGGATGGGGAAATTGTGATATATATCTTACCGGAGAAATCATTGGATTATACGTTGTCCTGCAGCAGCTGTTTAAAAGGCAGCTGTGAGCTTGGCTCTTCGACTTCTCTCTGAGACACTTCGTGTTCACCGCAGCCATCCGACCTCGAGGTATGTCTTTACAATCTTTAAAATCTCACTAAAACACTATTAAAACAATAAGCAGATAAGGGATCTTCCAGAATTATCCTAGTAAACGTGTCTAATTACATCTGAAACGCTCACACTGCCGCCGCCCTGAGCCATCGCTTTTTTTTTTTTCTAGTCCTATAAATATCCTAATTCACGAATCTTTCATCCTCACTCAAATTAATGGGGGAATTGTCGCTTTCCCGGTCCGAATTGCTCTTACTGATGGTGGCTCCCATTAAAAACAATGTGAATATGTCTGGAGCCCTGCAACTCGTGACGTCACGCGCACATACTTCCGGTAAAGGCAAGGCTTTTCTATTAGCGACCAAAAGTTGCGAACTTTATCGTCGATGTTCTCTACTAAATCCTTTCAGCAAAAATATGGCAATATTGCGAAATGATCAAGTATGACACATAGAATGGACCTGCTATCCCTGTTTAAATAAGAAAATCTCATTTCAGTAGGCCTTTACTCATTCTCTTTCTATGCCACATCAATGTGGAATGCACTCCCAACAGGTGCAAAAGTAAGTGCATCTCTATATTCCTTCAAAACTGCTCTAAAACAACACCTCCAGGCAACTACAACCCTTCACTAATACCCTCCTCCATTCACATCCCATCTCCCCGGATTGTAAATAACCTAATGTAAATAATCAAATATATTTCTAATGTATATACTTGTTCTTATGCTATCTGAACTCACGATGTTCTCTGCTTGCTGTACATATACTACCAAGTAAGACCTATGTTGTAAGCATCTCACCAATCCTGCGCACATTGCAAATTATACGTCAATTCCATTGTGCGCAAGCAATTTGCATAGCGCAAGACGAGATTTTGTGGATGGTTTAGTCTACATTATTATATTTTATAAATACTAAACCAAGTTGTGGTAGTAGTTTAGTCGTGGATGTACACTGTATAGTGGTTAGGGTTGGACTGATTTGAGGGCAAAACTCAGTTATATTGGCCCGACTACAAATGAATAGATTTACATAAGTATTTATTAAATTATTTTGACACCAAAAACATGTATTTGCGCCCACTGATTTGCAAAATGTGCACCACACATTATTCAAATATATAGCTGGGAGCAATTTGCAAAAAGATTGCGCATTGTACGAATTTGCAAAATGCTGTTGCGCATTTTGCACATTGCTGACATTGGCATTGTGCTTACAACACCTACACTGTTTCAATGTCCACATTTCTCTGTTGATGCAATTGTTGATGACTTAAGTACTGATATCAACCAAAGCTCCTCATCCCACCCCCCGGATTGTAAATAATGTAAATAATTCAATGTACATACTATGATGATTAACCTGTGTGATGACTGTATTATGCTGATAGTATATATTTGTACCATGAATTGATTAACGTGGAGCCTGACTTAAACAAAGTTGAAAAAATTATTCGGGTGTTACCATTTAGTGGTCAATTGTACGGAATATGTACTGAACTGTGCAATCTACTAATAAAAGTTTCAATCAATCAATCAAAGCATGCTTAAATTTTTCCGTGTGCGGCCCTCTGTGGAAAAAGTTTGGACACCCCTGAATTAGGGGGTACTTGAATTAAAACAACGTTCACAGGGGGTACAGCACTGGAAAAAAGGCCGAGAACCACTGCAATAATGTAATGAGGTTGCAAAGGTAAAATTCCTTTTTTAAATTGTGCAAGTGCATGTTCTGAATCAGGGGTCCCCAACACGGTGCCCGCTGGCCTGTTCTAAAAATAGCTCAAATAGCAGCACTTACCAGTGAGCTGCCTCTATTTTTTTAATTTTATTTATTTACTAGCAAGCTGGTCTCGCTTTGCTCGACATTTTTAATTCTAAGAGAGACAGAACTCAAATAGAATTTGAAAATCCAAGAAAATATTTAAAGGACTTGGTCTTCACTTGTTTAAATTCATTTATTTTTTTACTTTGCTTCTTATAACTTTCAGAAAGACAATTTTAGAGAAAAAATACAACCTTAAAAATGATTTTAGGGTTTTTAAACACATATACATTTTTACCTTTTAAATTCCTTCCTAATTCTTTCCTGACAATTTAAATCAATGTTCAAGTATTCTTTTTTTTTTTTTATTGTAAAGAATAATAAATACATTTTAATTTAATTCTTCATTTTAGCTTCTGTTTTTTCGACAAAGAATATTTGTGAAATATTTCTTCAAATTTATGATTAAAATTCCCAAAAAATATTCTGGCAAATCCATAAAAAATCTGTAGAATCAAATTTAAATGTCATTTCAAAGTCTTTTGAATTTCTTTAAAATTTTTTGTTCTGGAAAATCTAGAAGAAACAATGATTTGTCTGTTAGAAATATAGCTTGGTCCAATTTGTTATATATTATAAAAAAGTGCAGATTGGATTTTAACCTATTTAAAACATGTCATCAAAATTCTAAAATTAATCTTAATCAGGAAAAATTACTAATGATGTTCCATAAAAAAATTGTTTTTAATTTTTTCAAAAAGATTCGAATTAGCTAGTTGTTCCCTTCATTTTGTCGGTTGAATTTTGAATTTTAAAGAGTCGAAATTGAAGATAAACTATGTTTGAAAATTTAATTTTCATTTTTTTCGTGTTTTCGATCTTTTAAACCGTTCAATTAAGTGTTTTTTCATCATTTATTCTCTACAAAAAACCTTCGTAAAAGGAAAAAAAAATGTACGACGGAATGACAGACAGAAATACCCATTTTTTATATATATATATATAGTTTTATTTATTAAAGGTAAATTTAGCAAATTGGCTATTTCTGGCAATTTTTTAAAGGCCTACTGAAACCCACTACTACCGACCACGCAGTCTGATAGTTTATATATCAATGATGAAATATTAACATTGCAACACATGCCAATACGGCCTTTTTAGTTTACTAAATTACAATTTTAAATTTCCCGGGAGTTTCGTCTTGAAAACTTTGTGTAATGATGACGTGTACGCAAGACGTCACAGGTTTTTAGGAAGTATGAGCGCTACGCACACACACAGCTAAATGTCGTCAGCTTTAACGGCATGATTACACAGCATTTTGGACATCTGTGTTGCTGAATATTTTGCAACATGTTCAATTAATATTGGAGCTGTCAAAGTAGCAAGATGGAGTTGGGAAGCGGTGATTCCTTGTCTAAAATTATTGGAGGTGAAAATTTACTATGGATCAGAGCGCGGTCAAGCCAACATGAAACACGACGGAATGTCAACCAGCAGGTTCCGGTGAGAAAATTGTGGTTAAAAAGTTGCTTCTTACCGGAAAAAAGCTGAGCTTGTGCTGTCCATAAAGCTGCCGTCGACTCCCCTGAGACATTGGCGTCAACACACCCGTGGAGACACCCCCCGACTATCAGGTACTGTTAAACTCACTAAAACACTAGCAACACAATAGAAAGATAAGGGATTTCCCAGAATTATTCTACTAAATGTGTCTAAAAACATCGGAATCCGTCCCAATGCAATCGCGTTTTATTTTTATTTTTTTACGTTTTTTTTTTCTAGTCCGTCGCTATCAATATCCTCAAACACGAATCTTTTCTTCTTCGCTCAAATTGATAGCACTTTTTGTTGGAGGCTCCCATTATAAACAAATGGGAATATGTGAGGAGCCATCAACATGTGACGTCATCGTCTGCGACTTCAGGTAGAGGCAGGGCTTTTGTCCTAGCACGAAAAGTTGCGAACTTTATCGTCGATGTTCTCTACTAAATCCTTTCAGCAAAAATATGGCAATATCGCGAAATGATCAAGTATGACACATAGAATGGACCTGCTATCCCCGTTTGAATAAGAAAATCTCATTTCAGTAGGCCTTTAAGTGTGTATCAAACTGGTAGCCCTTAGCATTAATCAGTACCCTAGAACAGTGGTTCTCAAATGGGGGTACGTGAGATTTTTTTTTATATTCTAAAAATAGCAACAATTCAAAAATCCTTTATAAATATGTTTATTGAATAATACTTCAACAAAATATGAATGTAAGTTCATAAACTGTGAAAAGAAATGCAACAATGCAATATTCAGTGTTGACAGCTAGATTTTTTGTGGACATGTTCCATAAATATTGATGTTAAACATTTATTTTTTTGTGAAGAAATTTTTAGAATCCAGATGTCCAGATGGATCTCTATTACAATCCCCAAAGAGGGCACATTAAGTTGATGATTCTTCTATGTGTAGAAATATTTATTTATAATTGAATCACTTGTTTATTTTTCAACAAGTTTTTAGTTATTTTTTCCAAATAGTTCAAGAAAGACCACTACAAATGAGCAATATTGTAATTTAATAAATCAGAAACTGATGACAGAGTGCTGTATTTGACTTCTGTATCTCCTTTTTTAAACCAAAAATGCTTTGCTCTGATTAGGGGGTGCTGGAATTAAAAAAATATTCACAGGGGGTACATCACTGAAAAAAGGTTGAGAATCCAATCCAATCCAATCCAATCCAATCCACTTTATTTATATAGCACATTTAAACAAGAATAATGTTTCCAAAGTGCTGCACAGCCGTGTTAAAAACAATATTATGCTCCACCAATGACTGAATAAAACAAAAAATGAATAAAAATAAAACCAATAAAAACAATATAAAAACAAATATGATTAAAAACTATTTTAAAGGGTCAAATCAATTAAAACAGTAAAATAAAAATAAAAGTGTATAAAAAACACAGAGGACAACAGAGGACAGAGGACCACACAACTCACGTAGTGTTAAAAGCCAAAGAATAAAAGTGGGTCTTAAGACGAGACTTAAAACACTCCACTGTGGAAGCAGTTTGAACATGGAGCGGCAGAGTGTTCCAGAGCTTAGGGCTGACCACAGAGAAGGCCCTGTCTCCCCTGGTCTTAAGTCTGGTCTTGGGCACCACGAGCTGGAGCTGGCTCTCGAACCTCAGAGCGCGCGCAGGGATGTAAATTTGGATAAGGTCCGAGATATATTGAGGTGCCAGTCCATGTAAAGATTTAAAAACAAACAGCAATGTTTTAAATTCAATTCTAAAATGAACAGGGAGCCAGTGCAAACTCTGAAGAATTGGGGTTAGAACCACTGCCCTAGAAGTAGCTCTTGGTTTCAAAAAGGTTGGTGACCCCTGCTCTATAGGGTTCATATGTTTATAAATCTGACTGTGATGAAGTCAGTGCTTCACCAGCCATGAACCTCGCCGCACGTCGCTGCCCCTGAATTAGGGGGTACTTGATTTAAAACAATGTTTGTGGAGTGTTTTAAGTCTTGTCTTAAGACCCACTTTTATTCTTTGGATTTTAACACTATCAATCAATCAATCAATGTTTACTTATATAGCCCTAAATCACTAGTGTCTCAAAGGGCTGCACAAACCACTACGACATCCTCGGTAGGCCCACACAAGGGCAAGGAAAATTCACACCCAGTGGGACGTCGGTGACAATGATGACTATGAGAACCTTGGAGAGGAGGAAAGCAATGGATGTCGAGCGGGTCCAACATGATACTGTGAAAGTTCAATCCATAATGGATCCAACACAGTCGCGAGAGTCCAGTCCAAAGCGGATCCAACACAGCAGCGAGAGTCCCGTTCACAGCGGAGCCAGCAGGAAACCATCCCAAGCGGAGGCGGATCAGCAGCGCAGAGATGTCCCCAGCCGATACACAGGCGAGCAGTACATAAGCAGCACTACGTGAGTTGTGTGGTCCTCTGTTGTCCTCTGTGTTTTTTATACACTTTGATTTCTATTTTACTGTTTTAATGGATTTTACCCTTTAAAATAGTTTTTAATCATATTTGTTTTTATATTGTTTTTATTGGTTTTATATTTATTTATTTTTTGTTTTTATTCAGTCATTGGTGGAGCATAATATGTATATATATATACTTTTTTATTTTTTATTTTATTTATTTATTTATTTATTATTATTTTTTTTTTACAATTGTTTTTAACACGGCTGTGCAGCACTTTGGGAACGTTATTGTTGTTTAAATATGCTATATAAATAAAGTGGATTGGATTGAATGTTCACAGGGGGTACATGACTGAAAAAAGGCCGAGAACCACTGCAATAGTCTAATGAGGTTGCAAAGGTAAAATTCATTTTGTTAAATTGTGCAGGTGCATGTTTTGCATCGTCCGACGTCGGACTCCTACGTCACTTCCGGTAGTAGTCGCCTCCGGGGCTCCTGTGCTGTCTGGGAGGGGACGGAGGGCTTTCACGCAGAGAGCACCAAGCACCGGGAGACTTACCTCACTAAAAAAAAATAATAATAATAATAACAGAAACCAGTTGAACAATATTTATAAACGCTCGCTCGCCAAAGAGTGGCGACCCCGAGGACTTGGCTGTTTCTTTTTATTGTTTTTTTTCTTTTCTTTGGCTGGCACGCTTGGGTGACGAGCACGCCGCCTGCTCGCTGTTGTTGTGCGGAGGCTAAAGCTGTGTGATCATTGACAGAGTTCAATACACACAAGCTGACCGCGATAACCGGCGGATTGCAGCCTGCTTGTGGAGCTCCGCGGTAACCGACGCTCGGAAACACCCCCCCACCCCCCTCCCCTCCATAAACTGAGGTACGTTAAATTATTAAATAAATAAACACGGTGTGATTGTGAGAAGCGAGAGAGCCGAGGTGGGCTAGCTCGCATGCTAACTAGCCGTTAGCTTGGGTTAGCTGTTGTTTTTCCTCACCTAAATGTGGTTCTCGTCCCCTAATGGCGTATGGGCGGCGGGATTCAACGCCAGTCCAGCAAAAAAACAGCAGTTATGTTGCACCAACTAGTTCGTGCTTAAAGTAAGCGTGGGGAAACTGTTAAGCTGACCCGTGTTAGCTTAGCTCGTAGCCTCCAGCAAGCGGATGAAGACGTGTTATGGACTGTTATGTGGCACACTCGCTCTCGTCAAGTGCACTTTTCGACAAGTTTTATTGCAACAACAAAAGGATGTTTAATGGGTTTGTTGTTTCTTTTTTAACCAGGTCTGCTTTTTGTCATGATGGTAGTTGCTTAACGGTTTGTTGTGCTCCATATGTTCGGTCTTAAAAAAAACTCACCAGTGGACATAGTGTTCCATAGGTCCATTTACAAAAAAAAAATGTTGGCACTTTATTTTTGTAAAACCCCAGCAATTTCCTCCGTGATATTATGACTTTATTTTCACAAAAATCAGACATTTATTGAATTAGTTTTACTCTTTTTTTGTTTTTAAATGCCTATTGAAATAGTTTTTCTTATTTAAACGGGATAGCAGGTCCATTCTATGTGTCTTACTTGATCATTTCGCAATATTGCCATAGTTTTGCTGAAAGGATTTAGTAGAGAACATCAACGATAAAGTTTGCAACTTTTGGTCGCTAATAAAAAAAGCTTTGCCTTTACCAGAAGTACTAGACCAGGGGTAGGGAACCTATGGCTCTAGAGCCAGATCTGGCTCTTTTGATGACTGCACCTGGCTCTCAGATAAATCTTAGCTGACATTGCTTAACACGGTAATTAATGAATAATTCCGCTGGTAATCACAGTGTCAAAAATAACGTTCAAAATATAAAACATTCTCATGCTTTTTAATCCATCCATCCGGTTTATACTGCACCTGTTCAAGAAGTCGCATTAATGGTAAGAAGTATTTTATTTATTATTAGTTAGCTTCGGAATAACAATGCTATTAAAAAGAAAAAGAGACTTATTATACACTAAAAATGTTGGTCTTACTTAAAAATGCACGCATTTAGATGTATTCAGTCTTAGAAAAAATATTACATGGCTCTCACGGAAATACTTTTTAAAATATTTAGCTTGTATGGATCTCTCAGCCAAAAAGGTTCCCGACCCCTGTACTAGACCATGGGTGTCAAACTCTGGCCTGCGGGCCAAATTTGGCCCGTCGTGTAATTTCATTTGGCCCTTGAGGCAATATCAAATTAACATTAGAGCTGGCCCGCCGCTGTAACACCACATTCACCGCTAAAACTCATACTCGTCAACCCTCCCAATTTTCCCGGGAGACTCCCGAAGTTCAGTGCCCCTCCCGAATATCTCCCGATTTCCACCCGGACAATTATATTGGGGGCGGGCAGTAAAAGCACTGCTTTTGGCGTTCTCTACATGTCGCCACGTCCGCTTTTCTTCCATAAAAACAGCGTGCCGGCCCACTCACATAATATATGCGGCTCATACACACACTCATAAAAAAACTCACCAGTGGACATAGTGTTCCATAGGTCCATTTACAAAAAAAAATGTTGGCACTTTATTTTTGTAAAATCCCAGCAATTTCCTCCGTGATATTATGACTTTATTTCCACAAAAATCAGACATTTATTGAATTAGTTTTACTCTTTTTTTTGTTTTTGTTTTTAAATGCCTACTGAAATAGTTTTTCTTATTTAAACGGGGATAGCAGGTCCATTCTATGTCTCTTACTTGATCATTTTGCGATATTGCCATAGTTTTGCTGAAAGGATTTAGTAGAAAACGTCGACGATAAAGTTTGCAACTTTTGGTCGCTAATAAAGCTTTGCCTTTACCGGAAGTACTAGACCAGGGGTAGGGAACCTATGGCTCTAGAGCCAGATGTGGCTCTTTTGATGACTGCACCTGGCTCTCAGATAAATCTTAGCTGACATTGCTTAACACGGTAATTAATGAATAATTCCGTTGGTAATCACAGTGTCAAAAATAACGTTCAAAATATAAAACATTCTCATGCTTTTTAATCCATCCATCCGGTTTATACCGCACCTGTTCAAGAAGTCGCATTAATGGTAAGACGTATTTGATTTATTATTGGTTCGCTTCGGAATAACAATGCTATTAAAAAGAAAAAGAGACTTATTATACACTAAAAATGTTGGTCTTACTTAAAAATGCACGCATTTAGATGTATTCAGTCTTAAAAAAAAATATTACATGGCTCTCACGGAAATACTTTTTAAAATATTTAGCTTGTATGGATCTCTCAGCCAAAAAGGTTCCCGACCCCTGTACTAGACCATGGGTGTCAAACTCTGGCCTGCGGGCCAAATTTGGCCCGCCGTGTAATTTCATTTGGCCCTTGAGGCAATATCAAATTAACATTAAAGCTGCCCCGCCGCTGTAACACCACATTCACCGCTAAAACTCATACTCATCAACCCTCCCAATTTTCCCGGGAGACTCCCGAAGTTCAGTGCCCCTCCCGAATTTCTCCCGATTTCCACCCGGACAATTATATTGGGGCAGGCCGTAAAAGCACTGCTTTTGGCGTTCTCTACACATCGCCACTTCCGCTTTTCTTCCATAAAAACAGCGTGCCGGCCCACTCACATAATATATGCAGCTCATACACACACTCATAAAAAAACTCACCAGTGGACATAGTGTTCCATAGGTCCATTTACAAAAAAAAAATGTTGGCACTTTATTTTTGTAAAACCCCAGCAATTTCCTCCGTGATATTATGACTTTATTTTCACAAAAATCAGACATTTATTGAATTAGTTTTACTCTTTTTTTTGTTTTTTTTTTGTTTTTAAATGCCTACTGAAATAGTTTTTCTTATTTAAACGGGGATAGCAGGTCCATTCTATGTGTCTTACTTGATCATTTCACGATATTGCCATAGTTTTGCTGAAAGGATTTAGTAGAAAACATCGACGATAAAGTTTGCAACTTTTGGTCGCTAATAAAAAAGCTTTGCCTTTACCGGAAGTACTAGACCAGGGAACCTATGGCTCTAGAGCCAGATGTGGCTCTTTTGATGACTGCACCTGGCTCTCAGATAAATCTTAGCTGACATTGCTTAACACGGTAATTAATGAATAATTCCGCTGGTAATCACAGTGTCAAAAATAACGTTCAAAATATAAAACATTCTCATGCTTTTTAATCCATCCATCCGGTTTATACCGCACCTGTTCAAGAAGTCGCATTAATGGTAAGAAGTATTTTATTTATTATTAGTTAGCTTTGGAATAACAATGCTATTAAAAAGAAAAAAAGACTTATTATACACTAAAAATGTTGGTCTTACTTAAAAATGCACGCATTTAGATGTATTCAGTCTTAAAAAAAAATATTACATGGCTCTCACGGAAATACTTTTTAAAATATTTAGCTTATATGGCTCTCTCAGCCAAAAAGGTTCCCGACCCCTGTACTAGACCATGGGTGTCAAACTCTGGCCTGCGGGCCAAATTTGGCCCGCTGTGTAATTTCATTAGGCCCTTGAGGCAATATCAAATTAACATTAGAGCTGCCCCGCCGCTGTAACACCACATTCACCGCTAAAACTCATACTCGTCAACCCTCCCAATTTTCCCGGGAGACTCCCGAAGTTCAGTGCCCCTCCCGAATTTTTCCCGATTTCCACCCGGGCAATAATATTGGGGGCGGGCCGTAAAAGCACTGCTTTTGGCGTTCTCTACATGTCGCCACGTCCGCTTTTCTTCCATAAAAACAGCGTGCCGGCCCACTCACATAATATATGCGGCTCATACACACACTCATAAAAAAACTCACCAGTGGACATAGTGTTCCATAGGTCCATTTACAAAAAAAAATGTTGGCACTTAATTTTTGTAAAACCCCAGCAATTTCCTCTGTCATATTATGACTTTATTTTCACAAAAATCAGACATTTATTGAATTAGTTTTACTCTTTTTTTTTTTTAATTTGTTTTTAAATGCCTACTGAAATAGTTTTTCTTATTTAAACGGGGATAGCAGGTCCATTCTATGTGTCTTACTTGATCATTTTGCGATATTGCCATAGTTTTGCTGAAAGGATTTAGTAGAAAACATCGACGATAAAGTTTGCAACTTTTGGTCGCTAATAAAAAAGCTTTGCCTTTACCGGAAGTACTAGACCAGGGGTAGGGAACCTATGGCTCTAGAGCCAGATGTGGCTCTTTTGATGACTGCACCTGGCTCTCAGATAAATCTTAGCTGACATTGCTTAACACGGTAATTAATGAATAATTCCATTGGTAATCACAGTGTCAAAAATAACGTTCAAAATATAAAACATTCTCATGCTTTTTAATCCATCCATCCGGTTTATACCGCACCTGTTCAAGAAGTCGCATTAATGGTAAGACGTATTTGATTTATTATTAGTTAGCTTCGGAATAACAATGCTATTAAAAAGAAAAAGAGACTTATTATACACTAAAAATGTTGGTCTTACTTAAAAATGCACGCATTTAGATGTATTCAGTCTTAAAAAAAAATATTACATGGCTCTCACGGAAATACTTTTTAAAATATTTAGCTTGTATGGCTCTCTCAGCCAAAAAGGTTCCCGACCTCTGTACTAGACCATGGGCGTCAAACTCTGGCCTGCGGGCCAAATTCGGCCCGCCGTGTAATTTCATTAGGCCCTTGAGGCAATATCAAATTAACATTAGAGCTGGCCCGCCGCTGTAACACCACATTCACCGCTAAAACTCATACTCGTCAACCCTCCCAATTTTCCCGGGAGACTCCCGAAGTTCAGTGCCCCTCCCGAATTTCTCCCGATTTCCACCCGGACAATAATATTGGGGGCGGGCCGTAAAAGCACTGCTTTTGGTGTTCTCTACACGTCGCCACGTCCGCTTTTCTTCCATAAAAACAGCGTGCCGGCCCACTCACATAATATATGCGGCTCATACACACACTCATAAAAAAACTCACCAGTGGACATAGTGTTCCATAGGTCCATTTACAAAAAAAAATGTTGGCACTTTATTTTTGTAAAACCCCAGCAATTTCCTCCGTGATATTATGACTTTATTTTCACAAAAATCAGACATTTATTGAATTAGTTTTACTCTTTTTTTGTTTTTAAATGCCCATTGAAATAGTTTTTCTTATTTAAACGGGGATAGCAGGTCCATTCTATGTGTCTTACTTGATCATTTCGCGATATTGCCATAGTTTTGCCGAAAGGATTTAGTAGAGAACATCGACGATAAAGTTTGCAACTTTTGGTCGCTAATAAAAAAAGCTTTGCCTTTACCAGAAGTACTAGACCAGGGGTAGGGAACCTATGGCTCTAGAGCCAGATGTGGCTCTTTTGATGACTGCATCTGGCTCTCAGATAAATCTTAGCTGACATTGCTTAACACGGTAATTAACGAATAATTCCGTTGGTAATCACAGTGTCAAAAATAACGTTCAAAATATAAAACATTCTCATGCTTTTTAATCCATCCATCCGGTTTATACCGCACCTGTTCATGAAGTCGCATTAATGGTAAGACGTATTTGATTTATTATTGGTTAGCTTCGGAATAACAATGCTATTAAAAAGAAAAAGAGACTTATTATACACTAAAAATGTTGGTCTTACTTAAAAATGCACGCATTTAGATGTATTCAGTCTTAAAAAAAATATTACATGGCTCTCACGGAAATACTTTTTAAAATATTTAGCTTGTATGGATCTCTCAGCCAAAAAGGTTCCCGACCCCTGTACTAGACCATGGGTGTCAAACTCTGGCCTGCGGGCCAAATTTGGCCTGCCGTGTAATTTCATTTGGCCCTTGAGGCAATATCAAATTAACATTAGAGCTGGCCCGCCGCTGTAACACCACATTCACCGCTAAAACTCATACTCGTCAACTCTCCCAATTTTCCCGGGAGACTCCCGAAGTTCAGTGCCCCTCCCGAATTTCTCCCGATTTCCACCCGGACAATAATATTGGGGCAGGCCGTAAAAGCACTGCTTTTGGCGTTCTCTACATGTCGCCACGTCCGCTTTTCTTCCATAAAAACAGCGTGCCGGCCCACTCACATAATATATGCGGCTCATACACACACACAAATGTATGCAAGGCATACTTGGTCAACAGCCATACAGGTCACACTGAGGGTGGCCGTATGAACAAGGTTAACACTCTTACAAATATGCGCCACACTGAACCCACAGCAAACAAGAATGACAAACACATTTTGGGAGAACATCCGCACCGTAACACAACATAATCTCAACCGGACAAATACCCAGGACCCCTTGCATCACTAACTCTTCCGGGACGCTACAATATACACCCCCGCTACCATCAAACCCCACCCCAACTCAAACCCGCCGCCGAAAAAAGGCATTCTATTTGTGTTCTTATTTAATTTAATATGCTATTGATATTTTTTAATTATTATTATTTGAAACTGGATTTTGCATGTCACTATAAAGTTATATAAGCCTTGCTTGGTCAATATTCAATGCAAAACTTGTTTGGGTCCCTATTAAAGGGTTAATTTGTTCAACCTCGGTCCACGGCTTTGTTCAGTTTTAAATTTTGGCCCGCTCTGTATTTGAGTTTGACACCACTGTACTAGACGATGTGCGCGTGATGTGACCGGTTGTAGAGCTACTCACATCCTCACATTGTTTACAATCATGGCCACCAGCAGCTAGAGCGATTCGGACCGAGAAAGCGACAATTTCCCCATTAATTTGAGTAAGGATTAGGGTTGTGTATCGAGTATCGATTGGAACAGGGACTAACTTTCCGATTCTCCCGGAATCGTTCAAAAGTTTAAATTTCGATTCCTAGTTTCGATACCCAGTCTGCCGGCCGGAAAAAAATAATAAGTACGCCGACCCGGAAGAAGAAGCTGCTGAACACCAACAAAAAAGCGCCCACCGCCGAAAGTGTTAGCATAGCCGAGCCTATGTAGCCGAGCGAGTCAGTCAAGCATGGATAGCGGGCGTCAGCGGTCGAGAGTGTGGCTTTATTTTACTAAAAAAAATGAAATATCGCCGAAATGTAACACGTGTGACAGGACTGTTTCGTACTTAGGAGGTTGCACGTCGAACATGATGAAGCACCTCAGAGTTCATGGAGTACAAATAAATGCGTGTCCCGTCTTCAACAGGAGACACTATCTGTCCAGAACGCTCACGCATCCTGCCAGAGACGGCGGATATGGTCATTTTCCTAAACAAGAATTGTCTCTGATTTTATACTGTACCTGCTGCTAACTGGACTGGGTTCTGCAAGTTGTTTCTTATTGTTTATTTGCTTTTCTGCACCAGGTTAGCCCATGAGTGGGAGCACGGTAACATGTTTAAGTAACTACAGCATCATACACTTATGTGTAAATGTGTTTTCATGAGGTTTTCAAAAATAAAGCTCTCTTGATGAAAGTGTACCCCTGTGAAAATGTATTCATAATTTATAATATTTATATTCAAGTTTATAGATTTGATATTTATATTCTAGTTGAAAAAGCCTTGTGAGGAATTTATAGTAAAGTTCATAAAAAGTTAATAGAATTAAAAATAAAAGTTGATGGAGAATGTCAGACTAATTCATGCAGAAAGACTGTAGGTTAGCTAGCTCATTTAAAATATCCTAAACTTTTTTTTTACCCTGCCTTTTTTTTTTTTTTTTTTTTAAAGAAAGAATCAGAATCGAGAATCGTCAGGAATCGGAATCAAAACAAAGAATCGGAATCGTTCGAATTCAAACGTTACCCAACCCTAGTAAGGATGAAAGATTTATGGATGAGTAAAGTTAGAGTGAAGCACACAAAAAAAAAAGCGACGGCTGCGGGTGGCGGCAGTGGGTGCGTTTCAGATGTTATTAGACACGTTTACTAGGATAATTCTGGAAAATCCCTTATCTGCTTATTGTGTTAATAGTATTTTAGTGAGATTATACTGTCATACCTGAAAGTCGAATGGCTGCGGTGAACGCCAGTATCTCTGAGAGAAGCCGAGGAGCCAAGATCACAGCTGCCTCTTTGACAGCTACAGGAGGACGTCCCATAATCCACTGAAGTCTCCAGTAAGAGCCGACTTAATATCACAATTTTCCCATCCAAAAACTTGCTGGTTGACGTAGAGAAACATGTTCGCTTGACCGCTCTGTGTTAAAGCTTCACAACAAACAAAGAAACACCGGCTGTGTTTCAGTGCTAAAGGCAGCTGCCATCCACCGCTTTCCACCAACAGCATTCTATTTTGACGTCTCCATTATTAAATGAACAAATTGCAAAAGATTCAGCAACACAGATGTCCAAATTAATGTGTAATTATGCCATGAAAAGAGACGACTTTTAGCCGTAAGTGGTGCAGGGCTAACATGTCCGCTACAACCCGAGACGTCATCATTCGGCGACGTTTTCAACAAGAAACTCCGCGGCAAATTAAAAATTGTAATTTAGTAAACTAAATCGGCCGTATTGGCATGTGTTGCAATGTTAATATTTCATCATTGATATATAAACTATCAGACTGCGTGGTCTGTAATAGTGGGTTTCAGTAGGCCTTTAATGGGGTTGTTGTTTCTTTTTTTAACCAGGTCTGCTTTTTGTCATGATGGTAGTTGCTTAAAGGTTTGTTGTGCTCCATATGTTCAGTCTAAAAAAACTCACCAGTGGACATTGTGTTCCATAGGTCCATTTACAAAAAAAATGCTGGTACTTTATTTTTGTAAAACCCCAGCTCTTTTCCTCCTTGATGTTATGACTTTATTTTCACAAAAATCAGACATTTACTGAATTAGTTTTACTCTTGTTTATTTGTTTTGAAAAAAACTTACATTTTTGATTGATTGATACTTTTATTAGTAGATTGTACAGTACATATTCCATACAATTGACCATTAAATGGTAACACCCGAATAAGTTTTTCAACTTGTTTAAGTCGGGGTCCACGTTAAGTAATTCATGGTACACATTTATATTAGTTTACAATTCAGACTTTTTTTTACGTAAACACGCAATTCTGCGATGAGGTGGCGACTTGTCCAGGGGGTACGCAGCCTTCTGCCTAATTGTAGCTAAGATAGGCACCAGCGCCCCTCGCGACCCCAAAGGGAATAAGCGGTAGAAAATGGATGGATGGACATATACAATATATATTTTTCTGACAGTATTATTCCAACTTAGTCTGAAAAAACTTTGTAAAATATTTTTTTTTTCATATTGCTAAAACGCAGAGATTTTTTTTTGTGTACAAATGTTCTTAAATTGAATATTAAATGGTAAATGGGTTGTACTTGTATAGCGCTTTGACACTACCTTCACATTTACCCATTCACACACACATTCACACACTGATGGAGGGAGCTGCCATGCAAGGGGCTAACCAGCACCCATCAGGAGCAAGGGTGAAGTGTCTTGCTCAGGACACAATGGACGTGACGAGGTTGGTACTAGGTGGGGATTGAACCGGGGACCCTCAGGTAGCGCACGGCCACTTTCCCAACTGCAAAAAAACCTTCCCTCCCACGAATGCACCTCCTGGTATCTCAGCACCTCCAAAACCCTCAAATTTAGACTCCAAACATCCCAGAACAAGCGAGTCAGGTTACTTCTGGACCGGGAGCTGGGCGATTGGCCTTTTTTTAACATCTCAATATTTTCAGGCCATATCGCGATACACAAAATATATCTCGATATTTTCCCTTGGCCTTGAATTAACACTTGATGCAAATAATCACAACAGTATGATGATTCTTTGTGTCTACATTAAAGCAGTCATTACATTCATGTAATTTCCAAAACAGTGTACAAATCATGCACATCATGCACAAAAGTGCACCAATAGCTTGTTTTAAAAATGTCTCAGACAATCTTGCACTTTCGGTTTTGAAATGACATGAATATTTGTGCCACTGCTTATTAACTGTTTAATAAACACAGTTTGGTCAATTGACTTAATTGTGATTTCTTTCTCTGCATGAACGTTTAAAAGTAGCATATATTAATGTAGTATGAAGAAGAATGTTTTAATGTAGACACATAGAATCATCATACTGCTGTAATTATATGCATAATGTGTTAATTCAAGGCTAAGGCAAAAATATGGAGATATATATTGTGTATCGTGATATGGCCTAAAAATATCGAGATATTAATAAAAGGCCATATCGCCCAGCCCTAGGTTGTTTCTTTTTTTAACCAGGTCTGCTTTTTGTCATGATGGTAGTTGCTTTACAGTTTGTTGTGCTCCATATGTTCGGTCTAAAAAAACTTACCAGTGGACATAGTGTTCCATAGGTCCATTTACAAAAAAATGTTGGAACTTTATTTTTTTTAAACCCCAGCTCTTTTCCTCTATGATTTTATGACTTTATTCTCACAACAATCACATATTTATTGAATTAGTTTTACTAATGTTTATTTTTTTTTAACCTTACACATTTATTAGTTTACAATTCAGACTTATTTTTTACTTAAATATACACAATTGAATTTTTGGGGACAGACTTATTCCAACTTAATGTCTGAAAAACATTTTTTTAATATTTTTTTGTCATCTTGCTAAAACACAGTGTTCCTAAATTAAACAATGAATCACCATGTGTTTGTGTGGCTAAAGGCTAAAGCTTCCCAACTCCGTCTTTGTACTTTGACTTCTCCAATATTAATTGAACAAACTGCAAAAGATTCAGCAACACAGATGTCCAAAATACTGTGTAATTATGCCGTTAAAGCAGACGACTTTTAGCTGTGTGTGTACGCAGCGCTCATATTCGTAACAGCCCGTGACGTCACGCATACACGTCATCATTACGTGACGTTTTCAAGAAAAAAAGTCCCGGGAAATTTAAAATTGCAATTTAGTAAACTAAAAAGGCCGTATTGGCATGTCTTGCAACGGCGTGGCGCAGTGGGAGAGTGGCCGTGCGCAACCCGAGGGTCCCTGGTTCAAATCCCACCTAGTACCAACCTCGTCACGTCCGTTGTGTCCTGAGCAAGACACTTCACCCTTGCTCCTGATGGGTGCTGGTTGGCGCCTTGCATGGCAGCTCCCTCCATCAGTGTGTGAATGTGTGTGTGAATGGGTAAATGTGGAAGTAATGTCAAAGCGCTTTGAGTACCTTGAAGGTAGAAAAGCACTATACAAGTACAACCCATTTATCATTGATATATAACTCCTCTGGCAGGGGGCTCCCCTCGTCTCTTTTAATGCACAGCATAGGACACATAATAAGTACACTATCTGGAGTACAGGGCAGGCGAGTGGGGGATCTTATGTTCCTGGATAACTCCTCTGGCAGGGGGCTCCCCTCGTCTCTTTTAATGTACAGCATAGGACACATAGCAAGAGTGGTCCTCAGGTCCTGTTGATCAGGGGCAATAGCTCCACAGCCACAGATCCACTATTAACCACTAATATCACAGTCAAATGAAAGCTTGTTCCCATAGGCACCATAAACTGTTAATTATGTTTAGACAAAAGTGTATATTATATATACTATTATATATATAGTATTTATATAGGTGTGTGTGTGTGTGGGTGTGGGTGTGTGTGTATTTTGGGTATATGCGTGTGTGTATGTATGTGATTGTGAGTGTATATGTGTATACATATATATATATATATATATATATATATATATATATATAAATTGTATATGTGTGTGTATATATGTGTGTGTACATATGTATATATGTAAGTGTGTGTGAATTTAAATGTATTTTATATAGACAATATATAGCAGCAACCACTGAATTGAATTATATTATATATATTATTGTATTATATATTGTATATGTATAGGGGTGGGACCTAATAAGTTTACTTCTTCCCACTCCCTTTTGAGCCAATCTTGACATCTACAAAAGATTAGTCACATGTAATGTTTTCAATGTAAGTGTAAAAATAATGTATCTATACATTTCTTTTGTATTTTATTTCATTCTCTTGTTTTGTTTGCATGGCTCAAAATAAACCATTCATTCATTCAAAGCTATCAGACTGCGTGGTGGGTAGTAGTGGGTTTCAGTAGGCCTTTAATGTAACATATTATGGTAAGAGTCATTCAAATAACTATAACATATAGAACATGCTATACGTTTACCAAACAATCTGTCACTCCCAATCTATAAATCCGATGAAATCTTATTCCTCGATGTCGCTTCTAAACAACTCTGCCAACTCCAAAGGTATGCGCCGCTTCCTCTTGTCGTTTTCTGCTGCATATTTCACTACGTCCTGCTTGTAATCTGCAGTACATGATTTTCTTTTCAGTCCAATTTTTGTTCAGCCCTTCTCAGTTTTTATAAGTTACCGCCAACCATGAAATGATCAATTTTAATAGCTACGGCAGTAGCATATAGCATATAGCAGTTAGCATTCCATGACCCACAATGCACTTCTGCCATGACCCTCCCCCGCCGAATTCTTATTGGTTGACGTGTGTGTGACGTATGCTGGCGTTTTCTTGGTCTCCTCCGCGAATTAGATAAATAATATTATTTGATATTGTGTAATCTGCAGTACATGATTTCTTTTTGGGTCATATTTTTGTTCAGCCCTTCTCAGTTTTTATTAGTTACCGCCAACAATGAAATGATCCATTTTAATAGCTACGACAGTAACATATAGCAGTTAGCATTCCATGACCCACAATGCACTTCTGCCATGACCCTTCCCCGCCGAATTCTTATTGGTTTACGTGTGTGTGACAATTGCTGACATTTTCTTCGTCTCTTCCGCGAATGAGATAAATAATATTATATGATATTTTACGTTAATGTGTTAATAATTTCACACAAGTCGCTCCGGAGTATGTGTCGCACCCCTAGCCAAACTATGAAAAAAACTGCGACTTATAGTCCAAAAAATACGGTAATCAAATGTATATACTTGTTCTTATGCTTTCTGAGCTCACTGTGTTCACTGCTCGCTGTACATATCCTACGAAGTAAGACCTACACTGTTTCAATGTCCATTTGTCAGATGATACAATTGTTGATGACAGTATTTCCTTCCAATGTTGAAACCAGAACTTTTCCCCCTTAAAATAGTCTTGACATTATTACACATTTCCAATTTTTTTCTTGTAATATTTGACTTTTTGTTTCCAACATTTTATCCGTTTTATTTTGTATTTATACTTTTCAAATATTTTTTAAATGTAATGTTAAAGTTAAAGTACCAATGATTGTCACACACACACTAGGTGTGGCGAAAGTATTCTCTGCATTTGAACTCACGACCTACCAATCTCAGGGCGGACACTCTAACCACTAGGCCACTGAGTAGGTAGGCTAAGTAGAGTTCATGCTGCAGGCGAAAATTTCCAATTCTGATTTTTTTTGTTGGATCCAAACTTTTTATGTAGTCTTTAACATTGCAAAAAAAATGTTATGTCTAATGTGAACAGAATTAGCCCCACATGCAGACATTACGTCACACAGGCTGCAGTGTTTACGGAAGTAATCATTAAACTGAGACAAACTTTATTGATCCACAAGGGAAATTGTTTGACCCGCAGTGGAAAAATGATGCACATCTCGGGAGCTACTGCCACTCTTTCAGGCGCACATCAAAACTTTATACATGTAATCTCAAAATTTTATTCTCATGTGATCGCAAGTATTCTTTTCAGAATATTGCAAGTTTATTCTAGTATAATACTGACTTTATATTGTCACAAAAATATCACTTTTTCTGTAAATATAACAACCCTATATGTGTAAAACCCTACTCTTTTCATTGTATAATTTAGACTATTTTTTTTAAGTACCATGGCTTTAATACTGTGAAATTTGGACTATTCCATTTGAGCTGTTGGACTATTGTACAAAACAATAAAGAACATTACAGTACTCACTAATTGGAGAGCAGTGACATTACATTTGAGCTCTTCCTGGCACAACATGAGTAATGATAATATTAATATCTACTATTTATAACTTAACGTGGATGTGGTATCAGTCATGTTACACTTTCCCATGGTGTTTGCCACTTGTCATAAATGTCAGATGGTCTGATAAGAAGGCGACAACTGAGCAGGACATGCACATTTCAGCACTTTTCTCTGTTGTGGGCTTGTGTTTCAACACAAGTCAAGGTAAGAAAATTATTGCGGCACTCTGCTTGCCGAGACGACCCGCAATTCACAGAAAGTGTCCTTTGTCCTGGGAAATCACTTTTGCTCTCTGTGTGAGTTCACAAACGCCTCCCTGGCTGAAGTTTAACTCGCTTTTAGCACAACCTGACCCACATCATTATCATCGCTCATACATGCTGGTTGTTTGTTGTTTTTGCTGCCGTTTTGTTTCATGTTGCTCGATGACATTAATTATTACCAAAGTGTAGATGTTGATCACAAGTTTATGTCGTGAATAAACATAACATTTGCTTAATAGATACTCATTTATTTTAAAACAGTTTTTCCTTGAAATATTATGACTTAAAGTTGTTACATATAAAAATAATTTTCTTTGGGTTTTAATACATCTAAAATAGTAAGATATGACAATTTTTTACTAGGGTTGTAAAAACAATGTATTCAGGATTTTTCTTGGCTCAAATTGAGGCAGAGGTGGTAGAATCCTAACCATGCGCCAGAATTCTAACGCAAAAATATATACATATATTTTTTTAATTTACAGTAATATGGTGTAAAGAACACCGCAAAATGTATTGTATTTTTTTATTAAATTGATGAGTAGTTTGCTGTAAAATCACAGGTCAAGCAGATATTTAAGTATTTGTTTTTGTTTAGGCAACCATTTTGATCATATACTGTAATATTTGTTGCAATAATGGATACTATTAAAGTTTAAAAGGCTTGCAATTTCAAGCATTACATATATTTTTTCTGTCAAAATGAAAAAAATCCATTAAATTTTGTGAGAAAATATTAAGTACTTTGACACATATCATTTCCAGTTGTTTGCAGGCCGGATAAAATGATGTTGCGGGCCCAGATCTGGTCCCCGGGCCTTGAGTTTGACACCTGTGGCTTAAGTGCTTGCATAAGAGAATGATGGGCTCATAGCTTGTGTGGTGGGGGTACTTTTGCTTGAGACACTCATAAATGATTTTGAAGCAGCCTTCAAGCGCTCTGTGGACAAAAATTTCCACATGTTGTCATCACCATGAATTATTAAATTTTAACTGCATGTTACGTTAATTTCTCTGCTCCACCTGGACTCTTAACTTTCCTCCTAGCGAGATTGCTTTTTAAAATAGTGGCTGATTTGGCCTGCCATACCTGCAATGCTAAAAATCAAACGTTATTCTGACACGGAGGAAACTTTTTTTAATTTTTTTTAAATAAACACGACATACTTGTAATGTTTTCTTGGGGTTACTTTTAGTTGACCTTGTACCCGTCAATCTGTACCGTCATGAAACGCTACCTGGTCCTATGCAAACTTCTAGTATCTTCTTCAATCAATTGATCCATTATAATTAGTCAGAAAAGGTTGAAAACGAAGCTAACAGTATTAACTGTGTTCACTTACCAGAGACAAAATGTTCACAGCACAGTCTGGAGTGTTCTGTAGGAGTCCAGTGATCCCTCCGTATCATGCTTCATATGGCAGAAATCCACTTGTTACGGCGCTCAACGTTATGCACCAAGTAGCGGGGAAAACACCATTCGATCTGTTTCATCTTGGGTAGTTGATGTTTGATAAGAAATTATCG
Organism: Nerophis ophidion; assembly: GCF_033978795.1. NCBI lineage: Eukaryota > Metazoa > Chordata > Actinopteri > Syngnathiformes > Syngnathidae > Nerophis > Nerophis ophidion. The sequence goes on along the minus strand of NC_084628.1, from coordinate 8,739,150 downwards.
AGTTCGAGCCTATTATCGAATCCTCTTATCGAACCGATTCCTGGAAGACAAAGGGACATTTCGAAGACTGTGCACAAAGAGGATGATTGCTTTCAAAATGGAGCTACTAAAGCAAGATTGGGACAATGTGTACAATGAAAAAGAGGTTGATGAAGCATATGAACATTTCTTAAACAAGTTCATAATACTTTATGACAAACATTGTCCATGGAGACAACTCAGTAGTAAACAGAAAGAATAATCAACCACGGATGACAAAAGGATTAAAAAATGCTTGTAAGAAGAAGTATACACTATATAGAAAATGTATCGTACAAAGAACTACAGAGGCAGAAGTTAAGTACAAAAAGTATAAAAACAAGTTAACAAACATACTACGATCATGTAGAAAATAATATTACAGTGAATTATTGGACAGGAACAAAAATAATATGAGAGCAACATGGGGCATTCTCAATAGCATTATTAAAAATGGCACTAAGAGGGATTACCCCAAATACTTCTTAGACGGAAATAAACATAATGACAACATAAAGGAAGTAGTTGAAAGCTTTAATAACTACTTTGTAAATATTGGACCAAAATTGGAAGAAATGATTCCAGACCCAGTTTCAATTGAGGACTATAACGATACCATAGAGCGAAATCCCAACTCCATGTTCCTCAGTAATGTGACACAGGAGGAAATAGTTAAAATCGTGAAAAAATGTAAATCAAAGACTTCAACTGATTGTAACGGAATTGATATGGAAATGGTAAGAAAGGTTATTGATGAGATCTCAGGACCATTAATGTATATTAGTAACCTATCATTTCAAACAGGTACATTTCCAAACAAAATGAAAATAGCTAAAGATGCACCAATTTATAAGACTGGAGATAAACATCTATTTACAAATTATAGACCTGTTTCTTTACTTCCACAATTTTCTAAAATCATTGAAAAACTGTTCAAAAACAGATTAGAGAGTTTCATGAATAAAAATAGAATACTGGAAGAAAACCAATATGGATACATAGCTAATGTTTCAACTTCAATGGCTTTAATTGAAATTACAGAAGAAATTACCAATGCAATAGATATTTAAAAAATGTGCGGCAGCAGTGTTTATGGATCTAACTAAAGCATTTGACACAATTAATCACAATATTTTAATCAAAAAACTAGAACGATATGGCATCAGAGGGTTAGTCTTAAACTGGATAACAAGTTATCTAACGAACAGGAAACAATACGTGAAGCTAGGCGAACACACTTCTACAATGCTAAATATATCCTGTGGTGTACCTCAGGGATCAATACTAGGACCTAAACTATTCAATCTCTATTTAAATAACATTTGTAAAGTTACAAGAGATTTTGAGTTTGTATTTTTTGCAGATGATACAACAGCGTTTTGTTCAGGAGAGAACACACAGAAGATAATACAAATAATAACAGAAGAAATGAACAAATAAAAAAAAATGAAAAAAATGGTTTGACAAAAACAGACTATCATTGAATCTCAGTAAAACTAAAATAATTCTATTTGGTAACAGTAGAAGAGAAAGTCAAACACAAATACAAATAGATGGAATAGAAATTGAAAGAGTAAATGAAACCACATTTCTAGGTATAATGATTGATGATAAATTGAACTGGAAATCTTATGTAAAAAATATACAACATAAAGTTGCAAGAAATACATCAATAATGAATAAAGCCAAATATGTTCACGACCAAAAATCACTTTATGTTCTCTACTGCTCACTAGTGTTACCATATCTGAGTTACTGTGTAGAAATATGGGGAAATAATTACAAAAGTACACTTCATTCACTAACTGTTACAAAAAAGATCAGTTAGAATAATACATAATGTTGGATGTAGAGAACATACAAACCCTTTATTTATTGAATCAAAGCTACTGAAATTCCACGACATAGTGAAATTGCAAACAGCTAAAATTATACACAAGGCAAACTAAAACCTGCTTCCCAAGAATATACAACAATTCTTCTCAACAAAAGAGGAGAAATATAATCTTAGAGAAAAATGTAATTTAAAACATTTGTACGTACGTACAACACTTAAGACCTTCAGTGTATCAGTATGTGGAATTAAATTATGGAATGGATTAAGCAAAGCAATCAATGTACTAATACGATCCACTTCAAGAAACTCTTCAAACTGGAAGTGTTTACAAAGTACAAAAAACAAGAACCATGACAAACACTGGGAGTGTTTACAAAGTACAAAAAACAAGAACCATGACAAACACTGGGAGTGTTTACAAAGTACAAAAAAGAAAAACTATGATAAACATTCTGATTTTATTCACCCATTCATTCTTTCATTCTCAAAATAATCTTACTTATCTCATCGTATGGAATAAAACTTACTTCACTAATTCTTTTTTTTAATTTATTTTTATTGTGATTACTTATTGAGTATATTGTGAATACATTGAGAACAGGAAGTGAACAAAAGTTTTAGCAACTGTTATGTAAAGGAAAAGGGGTAGGATTAAATGAGCTCTGCTTCTTCCTACTCCTTTTTGAAAAAGTTGAAAAGAGAAACTGGAAATTGTGATGTATCATGTTATATGCTTGCATGTTCAAAATAAACTCAAACTCAACTCAACAACTCAACTTATCGATTCTCTTATCGAGTCCAGATGGGTTGTTGTACATGGAAAAGAAAAACAATATTTGGTTTAACAAAAGCTCACTTTTATTATATAAGAAAAAAATAAAATCTAATAAATATACCCTCCTAAAAAAATAAAATAAAATAAATATATATTGACTGTTGTTACCCAGCCTATTTAGACGTTGAATTGTAGACCAATGCAAAAAGACACTTGGTTTGATTGATTGATTGATTGATTGATTGAAACTTTTATTAGTAGATTGCACAGTTCAGTACATATTCTGTACAATTGACCATTAAATGGTAACACCCGAATAAGTTTTTCAACTTGTTTAAGTCGTGGTCTATGTTAATCAATTCATGGTACAAATGTATACTATCAGCATAATACAGTCATCATACAAATTTATCATCATAGTATATACATAGAATTATTTACATTATTTACCATCCGGGGGGTGGGATGAGGAGCTTTGGTTTGGTTCCACCCACTTTTCTTCGCGAGGATTATGGGTACAGTGTATATACCAATATTCTATCAATTAACATCATAATAACAAGCAGACATTGTACAGTAAGTTATGTTTTATTATATTTGTTGGCTCTCATGAATTTTGCAGTGAGAAATAATCAGTGATGTTGAAAAAAAGCGAACGTTGTGATGCATTTTTGTAAATTATGCGCCGCGTATGCTTAAAATGATGAAACTACGGTAATAATAAATATTATTATGATGGTGCCTTTTACTACATTACATATTTACTTGTGTATATAAAACTTTAATGGAGGTGTTTAGATGTTGTATTAAGGGCTTTTATAGACAGAATAGAGCAGCTCCCATAGGCTCAATTGTAAGCGGACTTTTGATCGCATTTGTTTAATGTTTAGAATGCATTAAAAAAAGAAAAACATTTGTTCTATTCCCACATAAAGATTCTGAATGATGGGCAAAAAAAAAAGCGCAGTTCCCCTTTAACACTCCTTCGTAATTATCCAGTATACACAAAGATTTTTTTTGTCATACCACATTATCAGACAGCCTACCTCTTCCTATTTTCTTTCCCACTACTCCTTTTCGGACATGCTGTAATGAAACAACTGGAAATATGTGATGCATTACATTGTATTGTATGCATGTTCGAAATAAACTGAGCTTACCTTTAGACACTGTTTTCCCCCATTAAAGACAAGCCAAGACAAGTTAATTTTTAGAGCATAATTTGTACACAAAAATAACAATAAAATAATCTTAAAAATAGTCATAATTCAAATTAAAATCATAAGAATCATAATACCGTAATGACCATAATTGAAATAAAAATCAAATAGTATGGATAAAATACTTTAAGTTGTCAAATGTGCAATTAAATCAGTGTTTTCAGCCTGGATTTAAACATTATCAATTTTGAGGCCTGTCTCACAACTTCTAGAATACTATTCCTGATTTCAAGACCATACAACTGAAACACAGCCTCACCATGTTTAGTCGAGACTCTGGGCACCAGCAGGAGAACGCTCCCTGAGGTTCTCAGAGGCCGAAATGGTTCAGATAGTTCATATGGTTTTAATATGTCAAAGATGTACTTTGACACAAGATCATGAAAAGACTTGTACACAAGCAGAGATGTTTTGAAGTCAATTCTCTGAGTAACAGGAAGCCAGTGAAGTGACCTAAGCACTGGACTATTATGGTCATATTTCCTGGTTCTAGTCAGGACTCAAGCAGTAGCATTCTGATTGTACTGCAGCTCCTTTACAGCTTGGGCGAGTGAGAAGGCCATTACAGTAATCTAACCAACTGTAAACAAAGGCATGGATTAGTCTGCTTTGGACAGTATTCCTCAGATTTGGCAATTTTTTTTGTGTTTTGTATGTGGTGAAAAGCTGCTGATGTTACTTAATGTGGCTTTTAAAGTTCAAGTCTGAGTCCATTATTTTCCCTGTATTTCTAACCTGATTATTAAGTTTTGGGGAGAGGGTCTCAAAGTGACTAATCATGGTTACTATGCTTTTGTGGGCCACAGACAATGTTTTTGGTTTCCTCCGACTTTGACGCGGCGTGGTTTGGATGGTAGAGGGGTCCTGCCAGCAACTCGAGGGTTCCAAGTTAATTTCCAGCTTCTGCCATCCGATTTGCTGCCACTGTGTCCTTGTGCAAGACACTTTACCCACCTAGCTCCCAGTGCCACTCAGACTGGTTTAAATGTTGCTTGAAAATGTAGATAATGGGTTTCACAATGTAAAGCGCTTTGAGTCTCTAGAAAGATAAACCGCTACATGAATATAATTCACTTCATATCACGAGCTGAAGAAAATTGTTTTGCATGTACACGCTGATCTGTTCGATGCAGTGACAAAGTACATCATCAGGCCAACATTCACCTGCTGTCAGTGACAAGTAGATCGAAGTGTCACCTGCATAGTTGTGGTAGGACATATTGAAGCTGCATATTAGCTGGCCAAGTAGCAGCATGTACAAGTTGAACAATAGGGTCCCAGATTCAAACCATTTGGTCAGAGACATAGTTACTAATTCCAACAAAAAAAATCGAGATAGGACATGAACCAGTTAAGAGCAGAACAAACTGTGTCAAAGGCAGCACTCAGGTCCAACAGAACCAAGAGTGAGAATTTTCATGTGTCTGTGTTCACGCAAATGTAATTTGTCACTTCGATTAGAGATGTTTCCATGCTGTTTTGGGGCCTAAAACCTGATTGGAAAGTCTTAAACACATTTTTATGTCGAAGAAAGTCACTCAGCTCAGTTGGTGCACAACTTATTCTAATACTTTGACCAAAAACGTCAGTTTTGATATGGGCGGGTGATTGTTCAGTACTGTGGCATCAGGACTACTTTTTTAAAGAGGGGCTTATTGACAGCAGTTTGTAAGGCCTTTGGAAATGTTCCAGTCTGGAGTGAGATGTAACTGTTTATACTTGTATAGCGCTTTCTACCTTAACTAAATGAGTGAATTGTGATAACAAACTACTCAGCAAAGGCTTTAGAAATCTAGTAGTTAACTCATCAAGGCAGCATGTTGATGGACTCATACTGTTTTGTCAGTGACTGTAGCGATATGTGCCAGCTTTAGTTGTCTAGTTGGCTGCAGAATAGCTATTTGCTTTTGGGGAATTGTTGTATTTTAAATACTTTGAACTTTATCCTGAAAAATATTACAAACTTATTGCACTTCGATGTAGAAATTATTTCCGAGGCAAGTGAAGCTGGGGGGTTTGTTAATCTGTTTAGTCTAGCAAACAAGGCACGAGAAGTGTTACTACAATTTGTAAGAGAGTTGTTATTACAGTTTCTAACAACTTGTGTGTCTTGTTTGCTACAGTAACACCTACCAAAACACACATTTTCTCATGTTAGTCATTGTTTTGTTGCACTCTTCTGATTACCTTTTATAAGGAATGATTGACGTCCACCATAAAGCCACCCTGCTTTAACCCTGTGTTTCTCTCTTCTTTCTCCTATCCAGGCACTTTGTACAAGTCTTCTATCTTGACTCGCTGTCACTGCGTCAACCAGTAGTTTGAACAGTTTGCACCAGCTGGTCGGCCGCCCCCTCCCAACCCATACAGTCTTCTGCCCCAGCATGAATGAAGTCAGCGTTGTGAGAGAGGGATGGCTCCACAAGAGAGGTACTGTACAGGAGCTATCGTGCATTCCCAATCATCTTTTTGTCAATTTATTCCGCGCTCTGGGCCCTTGTTATTGAGCAGCATGTGATGAGGGACAATAATAATTTATTTCAGTATACATTTCGTGTTGATGTTAAAATCAAAAACCCTTAAAATCAGTCAAACATTAACCTTTGTCTTGCGTTAGGGTCGGAACCGACCCTTTTTAGTTTTTAAATGCATAAAAGAACCACATAAATACATTTTTTCCATCACGGGTTTTTGACTTTGCCAGGAACCTCTATTTCAATAAAACAAAACATTTTTTTTTTTCCACTAAATTATAAAATGCTCTGGTTGAAATTATGACCTGGGTGCTATCGGGGATTCTCATTTTACCTTGTCATACAGTACAAAAAACAAACAAAGACGGGCATGTGAGGTCAATTCAGTATAAAAATATAAAATGAAAAAAAAAATAAAACACATTTATTCAAGATATGTGTTCTAATAACTCTCAGTAATACTCAGGTAACACAACAACCTTTTATTTATTTATACGATTCTCTAGAGGTTAATTTTACCCTTTTTTTTAAATTGAAATCAAGGTGTATACTGACAAAAAAAAAGACCCACACCAAAAATATTAAAACCAATATTTTCATGGATAAGGAAGCCTAACAAGGTAACCAAGAGATGAGAAACAAATTGGATGATAAATAATTGTTTTTAGTGTATTTTACAGCTGATTTAAGACATGGGTAAAAACTGACCCGTTAACATGCAGTGGGGCAAAAAAGTATTTAGTCAGCCACCGATTGTGCAAGTTCTCCCACTTAAAATGATGACAGAGGTCTGTAATTTTCATCATAGGTACACTTCAACTGTGAGAGACAGAATGTGGTAAAAAAAAAAAACAGGAATTCACATTGTAGGAATTTTAAAGAATTTATTTGTAAATTATGGTGGAAAATAGGTATTTGGTCAACCATTCAAAGCTCTCAGTGATGGAAGGAGGTTTTGGCTCAAAATCTCACGATACATGGCCCCATTCATTCTTTCCTTAACACGGATCTGTCGCCCTGTCCCCTTAGCAGAAAAACAGCCCCAAAGCATGATGTTTCCACCCTCATGCTTCACAGTAGGTATGGTGTTCTTGGGATGCAACATAATATTCTTTTTCCTTCAAACACGACGAGTTGAGTTTATACAAAAAAGTTCTATTTTGGTTTCATCTGACCACATGACATTCTCCCAATCCTCTGCTGTATCATCCATGTATCCATTTTAGTATAAACTCAACTCGTCGTGTTTGGAGGAAGAAGAATACTGAGTTGCATCCCAAGAACACCAAACCTACTGTGAAGCATGGGGGTGGAAACATCATGCTTTAGGGCTGTTTTCTGCTAAAGGGACAGGACGATTGATCCGTGTTAAGGAAAGAATGAATGGGGCCATGTATCGTGAGATTTTGAGCCAAAACCTCCTTCCATCAGTAAAAGCTTTGAATGGTTGACCAAATACTTATTTTCCACCATAATTTACAAATAAATTCTTTAAAATTCCGGCAATGTGAATTCCTGGATTTTTTTTTCACATTTTGTCTATCACAGTTGAAGTGTAACTATGATGAAAATTATAGACCTCTGTCATCATTTTAAGTGGGAGAACTTGCACAATCTGTGGCTGACTAAATACTTTTTTGCCCCACTGTAAGAGATAGTAACAGAAATCTAACACAAGAGGAAGGTTAAGTGCATTTTTATTTGACGCCTCATTGCCTTGTTCTCCCCATTAGGTGAGTACATTAAAACTTGGAGGCCTCGTTATTTCATCCTAAAGAGCGACGGCTCTTTCATCGGCTACAAAGAGAAGCCCGAAGTGTCCAGCGATCACAGCCTGCCACCTCTCAACAACTTCTCTGTCGCAGGTCGGTTCAACATGGATCTGTCTTTTTTCCCTTCTTTCTTTTCACCAAGAGGCTCTCTGCTTTTGTAGAATGCCAGCTGATGAAGACCGAGCGGCCCAGGGCCAACACGTTTGTCATCCGCTGCCTACAGTGGACCTCAGTCATTGAGCGCACCTTCCATGTAGACAGCAACGACGAGAGGTGAAGCAGCCTCTTTTCTTCTCTGCAGTGAAATTGAAAACAATTAGAAAAGGAGGCAATACAAAAATGTAGGTATGGATAGTATCCCACAAAAGTGAATGTGCCCCTAACATTTCAGTAAACCTATACAAAGTAAACTGGGTCGAACTCGTTTTTATTGAGGGCGAGTAACAGTGAATATTTATTACAGGGTTTCCCCCAGCAACCTACATGTGTCGGTGGGGGCGTTGTTTGTGGGCGTGGTCAGTGTGACATCATCATACTGTTTGCACAAATGTTGATGATTCCAAAAAATAAAAAAATAAAAAAAAATATATATATATATATATTTTTTTTTTTGTGCTGAAAAATAAGTCTGTGTGATTAGTAGTTAGTCTTATCATGTTTGTTATATTGTTTTGCTCTATTTTAATCATTGTTGTTATTGTACAATGTAACACAGGCTATATACCAGTGGCAGCTGCTGGTCTTTCAAGTCGGGGAAGCTATTTTTCAGTTCCTCTGTAAACATTAGTACAGTCTGCAATAACCGATAAAAGATAGAAACGTTAAATTTTACAAAGAAAAGTGCACTTAAAAAATTATAAAAATAAAATCATCAACAGTAACAACGGAAAGAAAGTTAAAAAATGCTTTGACAGAGTTTTAATATTTCAAGATTGCTGATTTGCTCATTTTGCTATCAATCAAAAAGGGATTCAGCCCAGACAGGTAATCCAATCATCATGCGGAAGCCAGGCAACCTACTTTCAATTATTTCAATTCCCATTAACTGGGAATCGATACCCATACTCAGCAGTACCAAGTTTCTGTAAAAATGTATTCTCAAACAATAATAACTTTTTATTTTATAATTGAACATTTAGAAATGAACCGATAATGATAACTCTGCTGTTCAGTTGTTATATCTGGTTTTCTTATACCATTAGTCCCCTTTGCAATGCAGTTGCACTTCCAAGACTATAGATGGCAGTACTTTTTAGGCTATATATGGTATGTTGTCTTGAAGTATCTTTTACCTGAAAGCAAAATGTGTTATGTTACGCCCTACAGAGTGTTTATACCAGGGGCGCTCATACTTTTTCTGCCGGCGAGCTACTTTTCAATTGACCAAGTCGAGGAGATCTACTTCATTCCTATTTATAATTTATATTTATTTATTTATGAAAGAGACATTTTTGTTAACAAGTTAATGGTGTTTAATGATAATACAAGCATGTTTAACACACATAGATTCCTTTCTTTCATGAAGACAAGAATATAAGTTGGTGTATTTGATTCTGATGACTTGCATTGATTGGAATTAGACAGTGGTGCTGATAACGTCCGCATTTTCAAATGGAGGAAAAAAAAAAGTCCTCCTTTCTGTCCAATACCACATGAAAGTGGTTAGATTTGGCATCTCATTTGTCCAACTTGCATACTCGTTTTTAAACACTTTGTTATGAGAGTAACATATGTGTGTGGCCCTTTAATGTCTGGCAGCAGGTGAGTGACGTCAGTGAGAGTGCGGGTGGGCAAGCAAGTGAGAAAGCGGTCGCTGAGGGCGGGGGAGAAATACATTGGCATCAAACTCCGTAGCTTGCTAGCTTGTGCACGCTAGCTTTCTGAGACTCTTATTTTGTTAGCACAGGCAGGATGAAACAGGTCTTTTATGGTGAAGACAGGAACTGTGCAGTCGGTCTTTAGAGTTTTGACAGTAGGTACGGAGTCTCTAGAAATAAAATGTGTTTCTCTGCGTCCGCCCTGTTAGTGATTTTTTTCTTAAATATGAGCTCGCAGCAGCCAGCGTCATCTCACAAGATCCTCGGGTGCCGAGAATGTCAAACAACTGACGAAAGTGAAGTCTTGGTATGATTGATGATTGCTCATTTTTATGTATATTTTTTAATGCCTGGCTTGAGATCGACTGACACACCCTCCGAGATCGACCAGTCGATCGCGATCGACGTAATGGGCACCCCTGGTTTATACCATAAGAACTGTGCTTATTACACACCAGCTGTTTGAGCGTAACATGCATTTTAGTTGTATTTTTCAATACCAAATTTGGAAGTGTTGAAATTGTCATGTAAAATCGCTAAAGCTAATAATAGCCTGTATTTTGCAAATTCAGTATAAATTACCATCAAGCTAGCCCATTTTGGAAGAGTGGAGCTTTCCTGTACATTTGATTGTTTTTTTACCAAGCATACTTGCTTTGGCTAAGTTAACCCTGAGAGTTCCTTGAGTGATTGTTCACGTGAGCCAGTGTTAAGTCCGTAGCCAGATGTGACAAGTCTCCAACCGGACATGACGTCACTTGCAACAAAGTTATCAAATAAGGCACCCTTTGTTTTTACGTGAATCGCTACTTGGTAGTATCGACAGGATTCTGTTAGTGCCTATAAAAGTACAGAATTTGGTACCCATCCCAAATGACCCCTTTTAAAATGACCCCACATTAAAGGGGTCCTATTATGCAAAACCAACTTTTCTTCCTTGCTGGTACCTGTTTCCTCAGCCAAGTACTTGTCATTTTGAAAGTGTGTTTAGGCTCCTTTTAATGTCAGAAAAGTGCCACATGCCCCGGTTTATAAACGGAGGCTGTCATGCGCTGCTTCAGAATGTCACAGTACATGTTAGAATTCATAGCTCCCCACTCCAAGAAGCACTGCTGCATCACACTACTACCACAAGTGTCTTGCTATGAGCTTTTTAGACAATAACGGCTATGGATTGAGGACTTCTCATTAGGTGGTTACTGCTATACAACGTGTACATTGACTACCCTAATACTATATTTATGAAGTGTTGAATAAATACTGTAAAGAAACTGGCTGATGAAATTAAGGCTGAGCAATAAAACGTTATCAATAAATATATATCGTGATAGACACATAATCGATATAAATTAAAAAAAATTTGCTTTGCAGTAAACATGCATAAAATAGTTTTTCTCACCCCAGATATCTACCGGGTAGCGCATTCTTTTACGAGATCTAGCAAATCCGCGCGTAATCACGTAATAAGGGAAGTTGTAATAAAGCGAACCACACACAGTTTATTCTGTCCTTCCAGAGAAGCAGAAGATAATAATCTCAGCCCTGCCATTAGTACCAGGTGCTGAACGGTAACACTGACGATAGTTTTGTCTTGATAAATAACTTAATTTTTCGTAGTAAGCAACAGTACAACAGTAACATTATCCCTGGCGAACGTGTCACAACCACTCCCCTGCTTTTCCTGCTCCCCGTATTGCTGGTATTTGACACAGGCACCCATATCGCCATATATCTGCCCGGGGTATGCCTGTACATTATTCTTTTATTTGGACCTCCAGAATCAGCATCTCCTCATCCATTTGTGTCAACGAGGTAAAATTTTGTCTGAAAATATTTGACAAGGTGACTTTGTGACCATTGCTGCTCATTATGACATTTCAAAGTGTAATATACGATTCACCTCGAAACCGAGTATTTTATTTTGAGATTAAACCGAATAATGTATTTTGTGTTTGTGTGTGACTTACATATTCATTATTTTTGCACCTTCATTTTCAGAGGTTAGGTGTTCAATTTGATACATTTTAGAATGTTGTTAGTATTGAGTGTTTTTGTGGTTGTGTTGACATATGCTTTCCTTTCTGCTTTGAAACTGAGAGGATTATAACTAGAGGAAGGTTAAATGTATTCATTAAAAATATTTATCCATCCGTTTTTCTACCGCCTGTCCCTCTCTGGGTTTCGGGGGATGCTGGAGTCTATCCCAGCTGCATTCAGGCGGAAGGCGGTGTACACCCTGCACAAGTCGCCACTTTATCGCAGGGCCAACACAGATAGACCGACAATATTCACACTTACATTCACAATAGGTCCAATTTAATGTTTATATTTATATTTTTCTCCTAGTCCCTATATTTATAGGTAATTAAAAATATCAAGAATTATTGATATCGACAGATATAAAACTCATATTGTGATACAGTTGTTAGCCATAACGCCGAGCCCAAGCAGAAATGGGAGGGGTGAGATAGTGTATTTTATGTGCAAACAAGTGTGTTTAAACCTTGATCACATATTGAAGTAAACACTGACGATCTTATCTTGAGCGACTCAAGTTTCAACAGTGGAGTAATAACACGTGTTCTCTGAGAAACACAGCAGGTCTAAATGGGCCATTGTTCTTTAAAGGCAGGGAAATCCATTTTAGTTTGTGAGAATTACAGTCATGCTAGAAATAGAATTTACGGCCAAATTACACCCGATTACAACTAAGCAACCATTTTTGTTTATGTAACCTTTGCTAAGTCTTTAAATAATTGCAATGAAATGGCCTGTAAACACATTGTGATTAGTTTTTATCACTTGCATGATGCATTGTTCGTCTATTAATATGGTGCCTTTTATGTACTTTTAGGTCACTACATTCTTTTTGTTTAATTCCAGTTAATAGCTTTTATCTGGTCATGTAATGTGTGGGCACTGTTGTTTCAGGGAAGAATGGATGCGATCGATTCAGGCGGTGGCAAACAGCCTGAAGAGTCAGCAGCAGGACGTGGAACCAATGGAGATCAAATTTGGCTCGCCGAGCGACATCAGCGGCACGGAGGAGATGGAGATCGCCATTTCCAAATCCCGCTCCAAAGTGGTCAGCTCGCATGTTTTAAATTCAAAGCCTCTTGAATCATACCAAAGGGATTATTTGCGGAAAGACTTGAGGGCCTAGATTTGTTTTGGTCATTGTGGTTTCTTTGTTGTCCCCTCAGCAGACCATGAGTGATTTTGACTACCTGAAGTTGCTGGGCAAAGGCACGTTCGGCAAAGTGATCTTGGTGAAAGAGAAGGCCACTGGCATGTACTACGCCATGAAAATTCTCCGCAAAGAAGTCATCATTGCTAAAGTTAGTGTCAAATGCACACTCAATGTATACTGTATGCTCCTCACAGTTTTATTTTAAATGAACATTTAAAATGTTTTCTCTACATTAAATTTTGGAAAATTACTACCGGATTTTCTCAAATAGTGGCTGTTAATTGTCTGCTGCGTCCTCCACTTGAATCATTAGAAATACTAATCAACCCTACACTTAAAAAAGCCAAACATAAAACTAATTACACACATCACAAGATATATTGTCTCGTATAATACACGTTATATTGTCATAAAAATTGTTTCAAATAATTACAGTGGGGCAAAAAAGTATTTAGTTAGCCACCGATTGTGCAAGTTCTCCCATTTAAAATGATGAATGAGGTCTGTAATTTTCATCATAGGTGCACTCCAACTGTGAGAGACAGAATGTGAAAAAAAAAATCCAGGAATTCACATTGTAGGAATTTTAAATAATTTATTTGTAAATTATGGTGGAAAATAAGTATTTGGTCAACCATTTAAAGCTCTCACTGATGGAAGGAAGTTTTGGCTCAGAATCACACGATACATGGCCCCATTCATTCTTTCCTTAACACGAATCAATCGTCCTGTCCCCTTTGCAGAAAAACAGCCCCAAAGCATGATGTTTCCACCCCCATGCTTCCCAGTAGGTATGGTGTTCTTGGGATGCAACTCAGTATTCTTCTTCCTCCAAACACAACGAGTTGAGTTTATACCAAAAAGTTCTATTTTGGTTTCATCTGACCACATGACATTCGCCCATGTGCTCTTAAGCATACTTCAGACGGGCCTGGACATGCACTGGCTTAAGCAGGGGACACGTCTAGCACTGCAGGATTTGCTTCCCTGTTGGCGTAGTGTGTTACTGATGGTAACATTTGTTACTTTGGTCCCAGCTCTCTGCAGGTCATTTACCAGATCCCTCCGTGTGGTTCTGGGATTTTTGCTCACCGTTTTAATGATCATTTTGACCCCACGGGATGAGATCTTTCGTGGAGCCCCAGATCGAGGAAGATTATCAGTGATCTTGTATGTCTTCCATTTTCTGATAATTGCTCCCACAGTTGATTTTTTCACACCAAGCTGCTTGCCTATTGTAGATTCACTCTTCCCGGTCTGGTGCAGGCCTACAAATATTTTCCTGGTGTCCTTCGACAACTCTTTGGTCTTGGCCATAGTGGAGTTTGGAGTCTGACTGTTTGAGGCTGTGAACAGGTGTCTTTTATACAGATAACAAGTTCAAACAAGTGCCATTAATACAGGTAACGAGTGGAGGACGGAAGAGCTTCTTAAAGAAGTTACAGGTCTGTGAGAGCCAGAGATCTTCCTTGTTTGAAGTGAGCAAATACTTATTTTCCACCATAATTTACAAATAAATTCTTTAAAATTCCTACAATGTGAATTCCATGATTTTTTTTCACATTGCGTCTCTCACAGTTGAAGTGTACCTATGATGAAAATTACAGACCTCTGTCATCATTTTAAGTGGGATAACTTGCACAATCGGTGGTTGACTAAATACTTTTTTGCCCCACCGTATTTGTAAAAATTATTTAAAAAATACGTCCATCCATTTTGTACCGCTTGTCACCTTTGGGTTCGCGGTGGGTGCTGCAGCCTATCTCAGCTGCTTTCGAGCGGAAAGCGGGGTACACCCTGGACAAGTCACCACCTCATCACAGGGCCAACACAGATAGACAGACAACAATCACACTCACATTCACACATCATTATTACAAAAATATTTTTGCAAATAAAGCTGTGATTTTTTTTTTTTAATTACAGCACTGCGTCTCCTTAAAATGATCAAAATACGTAATTATTACATTTTATTATAAATGTGCTTGTTACGACATTACATATGTACATACATTATGTATATAAAACCTTAATGAAGCATTTTGGCAGTTTTTTTAAGGGCTTTATAGGCAGAATAGAGCGACTCCCATAAGCTCCATTGTAAGCAGACTTTTGATCGCATTTATTAAATATTTAGAATGCACGAAAAAAGTGAGTAAAATCCAGTCTGATGGGATCTCTTTTGGGTTCAATTTCCACTTGTAGATAATTTAATTTGCTTTTAATAGGTTTGCTCTACATTTTATTGTATTATTGTGTCATATCATGTGTTTGCTTTAGGATGAGGTAGCGCACACGGTGACCGAAAGCAGAGTCCTCCAAAATACGCGGCACCCCTTTCTCACAGTAAGTGCCTAATTTTTTCACTACAAAATCCATTGATCATTTGTAATCTAGATAATGCAGTCACTCGATTTGTTTTGTTTGTTTTACTCCCACACAGACACTAAAGTATGCTTTTCAGACAAATGACCGGCTGTGCTTCGTGATGGAGTATGCAAATGGAGGAGAAGTAAGTCCTTCTCTTTCTCATCTGACCCGTCACTCGTATTTGTTCATGAAACACAACATGGCACAATCAGCAAGCCTTTATTGTTGTAGCATAGGGTAAGCTAAGAAATGACAACAAAAAAACACACAGGACCGCAAAGAAGTAAAGTTTTGCTATTTAACAGTAGTACATGCAATGCCATCATTAATGTAAGATAAAATAAATAAACTATTGTTTTGCCCTATACACTTTAAACTACACCCACAAAAATAAACATGTAGGTAAACTAACACCTCAGTGACAGTGTGAATCAAAACTAGACATTAGGGCTGGGCGATATATCGAGTTTGTCAGATGTATTGATATTTTTTTAAACAAGATATGAAGTAAGAAAATATTGATATAATTTATTTCACGTTAGAATGACCAAACACCGCTTATTTGTTGTGTTCTTTGTTCTACCCCACTTCGCACTCCTCCACCCCTTTCTTCTTTTATGACGTTCTTGCATGTATAAGAACATCCATGATTGGTTGGTTGTTTACGATGATGAGTCTCGATTGGTTGACATTAGGGCAATACATTAGGGACAGGCCAATCAGACATCCCAAATGACAACAAGAGAGTCGTAGAAGAGAAAAAGAAATATATTAAAGCGGGCGATTTTTATATTATAAAAAAAGTACTGGAAGATGGCAGAGGGATTCTCTTCTTTAGATTTTTCTTTTAGCGATGTAGACGACGTCCAGGAAACCCACAATGTGTCTACTTGGCCATATTTGGACAAATGTATGCGTCTGGATAAAACATTAATTTGAGTTATTTCCTTTTCTCTTCTACGACTCTCTTGTTGTCATTTTGGATGTCTGATTGGCCTGTCCCTGATGTTTTGCCCTAATGTCAACCAATCGTGACTCATCATAGTAAACAACCAACCGATCATGGTTATTCTTGTACGTGCAAGCACATCTTGGAAGAAGGAAGGGGAGGAGGAGTGCGAAATGGGGTAGAACAAGGAACACAACAAATAAGCGGTGTTTGGTCATTCTAGCGTGAAATAAATGATATCGATATTTTCTTACTTCATATCTTGTTTGAAAAAATATTGATATATCTTACAAACTCGATATATCGCCCAGACCTGAGGTCTAGTTTTGATTCACACCATAGCTGAGGTGTTAGTTTACCTACATGTTTATTTTTGTGGGTGTAGTTTAAAGTGTATAGGGCAAAACAAGAGTTTATTTATTTTATCTTACATTAATGATGGCGTTGCATGTACTATTATTGAATAGCCAACCTTTACTTCATTGCGGTCCTGTGTGTTTTTGTGTTGTCATTTCTTAGCTTACACTGTGCTACAACAATAAATATACAAGCGGGCGATTTTTATATAAAAAAAATAGAGGAAAATGGCAGAGGGATTCTCTTCTTTAGATTACGCTTTTAGCTTTGTAGACGACGTCCAGGAAACCCACAATGCATCTACTTGGCCACATTTGGACAAATGTATGCATCTGGATAAAACATTCATTTGAGTTGTTTACGTTGTAAGCCCAAATTAAAACTGTTCTTAAATTGTCAAGCTGGGCATATTTCGCACGAGAAATGCTGCCAAAAATGTATCCCGAAGTGAGGACGATCATTGCTGAACAATTAATTAAAGTCACTTACTTGGCGCTGACCAGAACCGTACATGTGTGACAGTCCATTACATAATCAACTGGGAACTAAAAAGTGCCTGCCTGCAAATATATTTTTTTATCTGCGTTTGATACATTTTTTATTATTTGTAAAGCTATGTTATTTTACTAATATTTTTCTATTTTATTTATGTTATGTAATTCTGTGCTACTTAAACAGTTTTTTTTTCTGTACTGTTAATACCCATCTTGACTAACTGGGTTAATAAACGTGCCACTGACTGTTTACAGTACAGTTGAATTTTAGTGAATCTCGCTCAAAAATGAATGTCTTCAATATGTATACTCTCACCAGAAAATATATCGCGATATATCGATTTTACCTAAAAATATATCAAGATATACATTTTGTCCATATTATTACTTGCATTTTGTAAAGGGAAAAAAATCATACTATGCCTGTAATCAGTCATAAACTGGTGTCCTTTTAAAAACAAGTACAGTCCATCAGGGTTCTATAATCCATTAATTTCATTTTAAACTAAGTGAGAATACAATTTTAGTTATTATTTTTTCTCATGTATATATATATATCATTGTTTTTACACTAACATATTATAATATTGCTTCGGTTTTTGAATGGTCTCTCTAGTTTAGCCACAAAATCATGCCAAAATAGTGATTTTTTTAAGATTTTACAGGTTTTCTTTTAATCTTGCAGTGGCAACTAACCGTCTTTTGCCGCGAGGAATGCAACGGGTATTGATTTTGACTGTACAAAATATAGTATTAATCACTATTATCACAATTATTATGCATTGATTCATTTTACAACCAAACATGAATGAAATCCCATTCCTTTGGGATTTTGATGTGATGAATATTACTGTCAAAAATAACAGTAATAAAACAGTACGTTAGAACAGTACAAAATCATAAATATAAACAAAGGATTATTAATAATAAATAAAGGAATGCAATAATAATTGTACAACAAGGTTAAGATTAACTCCCCAGAGGAAACTCAAGTGTTATTGTCTTCAACTGCCACTAATGCGTATGTATTTGTTATTAATCATCTATATTATGCTCTGATTATAATAACTGAAATGCATATAGTTAGATAAAATTGTGTATATTTTAACTGTTTACCACCCACCAAGGGATCGCCGGTCATATTTACACACATCTTTGGAAGTACCAAGGACTAGAGTTAAAAATGGGGTGATCGTTCTTTTTCGGAACTCCCTTCCACCTTAGTTGCGAGCCATCACGGAGCTAAAAGCTTTTGAATCTTAACTAAAAACAGATTTGTTTAAACTGGCTTTTAACAAAAAATTACCATAAGGGTTTTTAAATGCAAATGGTTTTTAATTTTTGTCCTGTCATGCACTTTGTGCACCATTGTGATGTTGTAAGGTGCTATACAAATATACCCTGATTGATAAAATGGTATAGTTCTGTTATTCTACAAGCTTCTAACGCTATGTTAGTGTTTTTCACTTGCTATATTAACTCACAATGCCTATAGTTTATTCAATACAGTCAGGAAAACGCAATCTCTGACATTAAATGGTCACTCAAAGTTATTTCCTTTTCTCTTCTACGATTCTCTTGTCATTTTGGATGTCTGATTGGCCTGTCCCTGATGTTTTGCCCTAATGTCAACCAATCGTGACTCATCATAGTAAACAACCAACCAATCATGGTTGTTCTTGTACGTGCAAGCACGTCTTGGAAGAAGGAAGGGGAGGACGAGTGCGAAGTGGGGTAGAACAAGGAACACAACAAATAAGCGATGTTTGGTCATTCTAGCGTAAAATAAATTATATCGATATTTTCTTACTTCATATCTTGTTTTAAAAAATATTGATATATCTTACAAACTCGATATATCGCCCAGCCCTAAGGTCTAGTTTTAATTCACACCGTATCTGTCGCTGTTTGTCGCTGTTTGTTTACACTGATCTGGCAACGCTAAGCTACTGATTTTGCATTTAGATTTTACAAAAATCTTCATTAAGTAGCTTGCTGCTAGCATAATTTAACTCAGTTATTATGTATTGCCTTTACTTAGGCGTGTAAAGCTGCACCACATTGGATGTAGACGTTTTAGCTGCAACACTCTTATGGCAGGATTTGCAAATGGGTGAGCCAATGTCTTCAATAGCTGTGTTTTCCATTATCCCTAAAAATGCGCAAAACCTAAATATCTCAGTAAAAAATTGGTGATGGAAACACCCATATTACAAAAAACCTCTAAAATATCGCAAAAACATTTTTGTGATCCAATTGGGTGTTTTTTGAGAAGTTTCGATATTTAAGTTTTTTGCAAAAGCATGATGGCTATCCTTTTACCGCATTTAGAGGGCCCCTAAACACCGAACCGACGGGGCGCCTATGCAGGACAACCACGGCAGGCGGTTTGTCTTGGTCTCGCTTCCGAACGGTCAGCAAGGGTCGAGCGAGGCGGCACAGCAGCACCGGGCCATCTCACGGGTGCTTTCCCGCAATAGAGGCCGACCCGCAGTCTGGGAGAGACCCACATGTCCGAACAATGTTAACGGGGCCGTAAGTCTCTGATCTATTGACCGGGAGGGAAGCGAGCTCAGAGGCATCGCCGCACCGGGCCGTCCCGTGGGTCCCTTCCCAGCAATAGAGGCCAAACCGCAGGCTTGGAGAGACCCACATGCCCGGCCAAGTGTCAAGGGGGCTGTAAGGAAGTTGCCTTTGAGCGATCACCCGCTGTCTTCTTCTTCTATTGACATCATGGAGCAGTGGCTGTAATATCTTCCTCAAAGTGGAGTCTCAGGGGATGAATTTTTTTACGAAAATTACAGCTCATGACGCAAAACACCCTTTAATGGAAACACCTACAAATCGCAAATTTAATTAATCAAAATTTTCCAAATATCGCTTATTTTGCGAAAAACTGTAATGGAGACTCAGCTGATGACTCCATAGTCATTTTTTAATTACTTAAAATGTTCTCACACTGGCAACATTAGCTTTTTTGGAGTGGGAACAGTTCACTGCTTTGTCTTGCTGCCATTTTTAACCCTGACCCTAACCCTAACCACAGGTGTAACTTTGTTTTCATTCCCGGTTGTACCGAAAATAACGTACCAGTATAATGCCCGTTTATACCGTAAGGAGGACTGAAACATACGATATGGCGGAGCCTTTGCAATTAGATAACAGCAAAGTTTTTAATGACCGTTAATAATTTAAAAAAAGTTAATCCTTGCATCCCTACTTCCTCTGCTGTGCATAATTATTTTCTGTTTTTCATTGACTGGCCGCATATAGTCCAACAACAACAAAGGACTGAGTTCGATGCAAAATAGAAAAAAATTGAATGATTTATTTGGACATGAATGACGTGTGACAAAAAATTATACTATTAAATATTTTCAGACCATGCTATCTTTGGCTGACCTGCTGCTATCTACACAAGTTAACACAGCAATGCTATGCTAATTACAATTTTAAAGGAGGACAAGCTAATGGAGCACAGATATATCGATATTCAGAATGAAGACCTATTATAATAAAGTGGAATAAAATTACACAATTTGCTAAATTCATGGGCACATAAACTATTACTGGGTAATTCAAATAATATAAATGAAACTTTATATAAACACATTGAATGTAACCATCATTTTCATATGTCTGGAAGAAATCTGATGTTATGGCTTCATTCATTTGCAGCTATTTTTTCACTTATCCCGGGACCGAGTATTCACAGAAGACAGAGCACGATTCTATGGTGCAGAAATAGTCTCAGCACTGGAGTACCTCCACTCGTGCAACGTTGTTTATAGGGATCTAAAGGTAGGGGTGAAAAATAAATTATATGTTGTGTTTGATTCCTTTTAAAATAGTACAGTGCTGCAAGGCTTTTGACAAATTCCCTGATGTTGTCCTCACTACATTGTGATGTAGTTAACTGTCATTTACCTCTTTCTCGGTGCAGCTGGAGAACCTCATGTTGGACAAGGACGGCCACATAAAGATAACAGACTTTGGTCTGTGCAAAGAAGGCATCACAGACGGGGCCACCATGAAAACCTTTTGCGGGACTCCCGAGTACCTGGCACCCGAGGTAAGCAATACTTCAGGCGTGTTATCTGTAAAAGAAAAACTTAAGACATGTTCCCATCACTCTGTGTTGCCAGGTACTGGAGGACAACGACTACGGCCGTGCGGTGGACTGGTGGGGTCTGGGCGTGGTTATGTACGAGATGATGTGTGGCCGCTTGCCCTTCTACAACCAGGACCACGAGCGACTCTTTGAGCTCATCCTTATGGAGGAGATCCGCTTTCCCAAGAATCTGGCTCCCGAAGCCAAGGCGCTGCTGGCTGGCCTGCTCAAAAAGGATCCCAAACAGAGGTTTGTCCCTTGACCCTTGAACTCCAGTAAAATCATTAAAAGAAATTGCCAACTGCAGTTTCGGAAAAAGTGTTTAAAATCAGTGACTGACTAATCCTCAGGATTCCTGATAAATGAGCACATTGTACCTTCGGAGATCATACCATTTCTCATACAATACATTAGAAATAGAAATAATCTGTAAACTGTGTCCATCCTAAATCCTTTATTAACTCTAAAGGTAGTGTTTTCAGAAACATGTGAACATTCTTCAGGGTTATGTTGTTAACCACCATGTTAAAGGAGAACTGCACTTATTTGGATATTTTGCTTATCGTTCACAATCATTATGACATGACGACAGATGGATTGTTTTTAAATTTTTTAAAAATTCGATCGAAAGTCCCCATACAATAGTGCCTATGGGAGCCTTTTAATTTTGCCTATAGAGCCCCTAAAAACATCCAAAAACCTCCATTAGGGTTTGTATTTACATGATGTAAGTATATATTTAATGTACTAAGAAGCACATTTATAATACCGTTTAATATTTACATAGTTTGGTCATTTCAAGCAAATGCGGTGCATTAATTTCCCCTTTTAAAGACAAAATTGACAGCACATGTGGTCATTTTGGACAAATGGACAATATTGAGATACCGCTGGAGTCCGACTATTTTGTGAGTTATCTTTTTTGGTGCACTCTTTGGTGTAAGTCAGCAATTCCTTCTTTTGGAGTAAGCAGACCTTCCAACATGCACACTTTTTTCGTACTCTGCACTGCATTTTGACATTTGAGTTTTCTTGCACGCCTCACTGCAATACGGGGGCGCATTTTTCTTTTGTTTTGCATTTCCCCCGCTTCAATTTCAAGTTCAGACTCTGAAGCAGGGGTCGGTAACCTTTTTGGCTGAGAAAGCCATACAAGCCAAATATTTTAAAAAGTATTCCCGTGAGAGCCATATAATATTTTTTTTAAGACTGAATACAACGAAATGCGTGCATTTTTAAGTAAGACCAACATTTTTAGAGTATAATAAGTCTCTTATTCTTTTTAATAACATTGTTATTCTGAAGCTAACCAATAATAAATAAAATACTTCTTACCATTAATGCAACTTCTTGAACAGGTGCGGTAAAAACCGGATGGATGGATTAAAATACATGAGAATGTTTTATATTTTGAACGTAATTTTTGACGCCTTGATTACCAGCGGAATTATTCATTACTTATCGTGTTACGCAATGTCAGCTAAGATTTATCCGAAAGCCAGTCATCAAAAGAGCCACATCTGGCTCTAGAGCCATAGGTTCCCTACCCCTGCTCTAAAGCATGGATTTTGCTCCTGTGTCGAGGCACCAGCGTACACTATGCCGGCTTGCTCCTACTCCACTTGCAAAAAAACCTCATGCTGCAGCAACGCTAATGGTAAAGGCTACCATTGGTCTGCCTTTTTACATAATTTCCTATAGACTCGTTCACAAATGCTTTCTCTGATTTGTGGTCAACATTTGCAATGTACTGTAAGAGAGTGTGGAAACACATTAATTACTTGCAGCTCTGAGTTGCCGTCAGGTGGCGTGCTCATTCAAATTTTTCACGGTCAGCAGGTTTGAATAAGTAACACTTCAATAACGGGCAGCACGGTGGAGGAGGGGTTAGTGCGTCTGCCTCACACAATACAAAGGTCCTGGGTTCGATCCTGCACTCGGGATCTCTCTGTGTGGAGTTAGCATGTTCTCCCCGTGACTGCGTGGGTTTCCTCCGGGTACTCCGGCTTGCTCCCACTTCCAAAGACATGCACCTGGGGATAGGTTGATTGGCAACACTAAATTGGCCCTAGTGTGTGAATGTGCGTGTGAATGTTGTCTGTCTATCTGTGTTGGCCCTGTGATGAGGTGGCGACGTGTCCAGGGTGTACCAAGTGGTAGAAATGGATGGATGGACTTCAATAACCCAAATAAAAAGGAAAACATTTGGCCAAAATTTCATCCCTTGGTGCACTGTGTTCTGTGTAAAGTAAAGCATGTTTTGACAGAGTTTGAGCCATATTTGACGGCAGTGGCTACAGTGTGTAATTATCTATAAAAAAAAACATTTGACAACGTGTCAGTTTTGTAATATGAACATTATTTTCACTCGGTGTGTACCACACAGACACTGGCTGAAGATGCAGCAGTCCAACTTGAACACCTTTGCCGCACTGCAGCTCATTAATAGAACTTAATTTGTTTTCCCAGACCGTCCCTCTCATCTCGCCCTCAGCCATGTAGGCAGTAAACCGCATTATTTAAGCTGTGTTCCTCTTTGATTTGTTTTTTTAGCGCGGGGTAATGGCTGTAAACAAGCCCTTCATTGATCGTTGTCTTTGGTTGTTCTTAGGTAACTAAACTAGTGTCAAGGTTTGCACAGGGAGGTCTGCCTGCAGGCTCACAAATGTGCAAATAAATAAGGAATGAATGTGTCTGAAATGGCCATAACAAAGGAACAACCTCAATTGAAATGTTGTGTTCACACAGGCTGTGAGATCAGTGGCTGCGAGTGACTTGTTTTTCTCTCTCTCCCTCTCTCTCTCTCTCTCTCTCTCTCTGTGTGTGTGTGCGTGTGTGCGTGTGCGTGTGCGTGTGCGTGTGCGTGTGCGTGTGTGTGTGTGTGTGTGTGTGTGTGTTTGTTTGCTTGTTTGTTTGTTTGTTTGTTTTGTCATTCCAGGCTTGGAGGCGGACCCGATGATGCCAAAGAAGTAATGACACACAAGTTTTTCACCTCCATCAACTGGCAGGATGTCTTGGAGAGGAAGGTAGTAACGCATTAGCGTCAAAGAAAGGCTCAACTCAGCTTTTGATGCGACATGTTCTGAATGTGACACGCTTTTCTCCTCCTGCTGCACAGCTTGTACCACCTTTCAAACCCCAGGTAACCTCAGAGACGGACACGAGATACTTTGATGATGAGTTCACAGCACAAACCATAACAATAACCCCTCCAGACAAGTGTAAGTACGAAATCATTGTATATATTTGGAGCATTTTGTGCCCTTTACTTCTTTCTTTTAAAATATTCAACTATTTTAATTGTGGCTGTGTTAACTAAATGCAGGTTACACATATCAAGAATGGTTTCTTATATTTGCATAGAAAAAAACTAAATGCCCAAAAAACTACACTTTTGTTCTTTTTGAGAAAACTATCCTGTTAAAAAATGCATTTTTATAGCAGATTTATGGTGATGTAACGGTATTGTAGATGGCGCGGTACGCAGGGTACACCTTTGACAAGTCGCCACATCATAAACTGTCATCCAAAAAAAATATTTGAAGCGAGCGAAGCCAAACATTAGTTTGTGAGGATACATTAATAAAAGTTACATTGATAGTTAACTTTTCTGGCAAACTGCATTTTCCAAACTGGGATAAAAACATTTCCACTGTAGAAGACACCACTTCTTATTAAGTGAAAGTTGAAAGACACCAAAGTTATACTGGATGTTACATTTTCACATTTAAAACATCAACTGTAAGTTGTTTTTTTTTATATTTGAAACAATAGATGTTCCTGCACAATTATTTGCACTTAAAAAACATGTTTGTAATAAAAAATATGATAGAAAATTTGAGCATTATTTTTGTGTGTGATTATTGTAAGTGTGTTTATCCTAAACATTCCAGCCTCTTCATTTTACACACTATGGCTCCTTTTTTTTGGACATAGACCACAACAATATCGTACCGTGCTGCCTTATTACCATGATATTACCGTACTGTGAGATTTTGATACTGTTACATCCCTATAGATTTATTTAGCATAAACTAATGTAACCATAATGTTAGGACTTCAATTCGTCTGCTGCTCTTTAATTTGATATTTTGTCATTTGTCCACCAGGTGGTGCTAATTTTTCCCCATTCAAAGCATGCAGCAACTCATGCTGCCTTAACTAAAATATGAGTGTGTCCAAAGATGTTGTATAGTGGTGTACAATAATTTTAAATATTAAATTAGTGCTGTCGAGTGATCATTTTTAAAATCAAATTATAATTTTTTTTTAAATTGGATAGTTATGATTTAAATTACCCTAAAAAAATACCCCAACATTTTGTCACAAATGCTATTTTCTTGTCAGAATGTCATACAGGAACATTTTTAAAATGTTTTACTTGAAGGTCCATCATTTATTTGCTCAAACCAGGTAACAATGTTCTGAAGTCTTGTCAGGGTTTAGTTTGAAGGAACATGTCCTCACTCATCTGTGCGTATGCATTCATCTGATCACCTACTATATTACAACCCACGTTGACTTTCAGGTAACCGTCCACGATTAAGGTCAAGGAGCTTGTGCGCTCAAAAATAACTGTGGGATTGATCTGCAACTATACATGATTATTGTGATTAAGCACATGAGTTAACTCACTATTTTGACAGGCGTAATATGATTATATTAAGGGGTGCATACATGGTTGTTTTTTGTGAGTTTTTGATCAAATACAGAGAAGTGTAGGCATGTTACCTTTAAAAGGTTGACATTAGGGCTGGGCTATATGTCCTTTTTTAATATCTCGATATTTTTAGGCGATATACGATATATATCTCAGTATTTTGCCTCAGCCTTGAATTAACACTTGATACATATAATCACAGCAGTATGATGATCCTATGTGTCTACATTGAAACATTCTTGTTCATACTGCATTAATATATGCTCATTTTAAACTTTGATGCAGAGAAGGAAATCACAACTAAGTCAATTGACTTATATATTATGTATTTATTAAAGTTATTAGCAGGTGACTTTTCAAATGACGCTACATATTAGCAGTAATGCTACTTTTTGTAGCAACGCTTTTGCCTCACACTTGACAAATTACGGTTTTCTGTTCGACATATTCCCGCTAGAAGCCAAACCACCGCCAGACGATGAACCCCCTGCTGTTTTTCTTGGGAAATAATTTTTCCTTCATTTGTTACCAGATTCACACCTTCTTTCTCTTGTATTACCACTCGCACGGTTTGCTAGCATCACAGCTAACATTACCCAGTCTGCTACCTCTCTGCTCCGTGAGGGCGTATAAGTATGTGACGTGTGTAAGTTTGTGAGCTTGCTGTCTGTGAGAAGGAGAGACAAGAAAGTAAGAAGAGCTTGTAGTGTAATGCCCGCAGCTGAAAGCAACTGCGTGAGAACCTATACTCTAATATCACAATATAGTCATTTTCTATATCGCACAGAAACAAACCCGTGATATATCGCGTATATTTATATATCGCCCAGCCCTAGTTGACATCTCCCCAAATTGGTCCTAAAGTAAAGGTCGGAATTTGTTTGGCGCTGTGTCAAAAGTTTGAGGAGAGTTGCAATGTTGAAGGAGGACATTTTTTGTACATATAAGAATTGTGACGTATAAAATAGTAATAAATAATTGTAAATGCAATGAAATGGCAAAATATTTAGTGTCAGCCTACCTCTGGCTCATAATTATCATTAACAGTATTACATTCTCAACAGCAGAAAAGGCTACTCTTCCTGGGTTCCAAAAATAAAATACTTACATAGTGGAGGTAGTTTTATTTAACTAGCATATTTGATGTGGAAATAATTATTAACGTAATGTAAGCTAATAAGAAATGTTATTGCCAATCACTAACCCATGTCTCCTTTTAAATGTATTTTATAGACTGTCAAAAATAATGAGTTAACTTATGTGAATAATCACAAAATAAATATCTCATTAATCATATATAGTTGCAGATTGATCATGCAAATAACTTCAAGCGCGAATAACCCCATTCATTGTGTTTCATCTGACATATAAAACATGACAAATTGTGGGGGTGCACTATCCACTTTGACTGTCAGACGGTAATAGTGTTGAACTTCTTAAAATGTGTTTAGTGGCAATTACAACTG
Organism: Nerophis ophidion; assembly: GCF_033978795.1. NCBI lineage: Eukaryota > Metazoa > Chordata > Actinopteri > Syngnathiformes > Syngnathidae > Nerophis > Nerophis ophidion. Next base: position 8,711,640 of record NC_084628.1, on the reverse strand, counting down.
TGACCACAGCTTGAGTTGCTATTTAGTGACACTTCCAGTTTCAGCAGACTGCATTGCAAAATTATTAACCCCCCATCTTCCTTTCACGCGAGATCCACCCAGTAATGGGGCCATATGAATCCCTTCCCTATTGTACCTTAACCATCAACGCATGCATTAAGGGAAAAAATGAGTTAGCTAAAAATGTTAGCAAGTGTTAGGCAAATTAGTAAAATATTGTTTTTACATTCTGACAATAAAATAGCATTTTTGTTCAAATATCAGGTATTTTTTAAGTTAATTTGAATTATGCAAGCAAATGATAACCTGTGATTAATCATAATATAATCCAAATTCAAATGTGTGGTTAATCTAACTTTAAAAATATAATTTGACAGTATTTATTACAATTATTAGGGACCGATGTCCCTTTGGGACAGAGGACCCTATTAAAATTCTAGAGTTTTATTATTATTATTCTTTATTATTATACCGCCGCCTCTTTGAGCTGTAATTTGACCCTCTTAACATGCTTCAAAACTCACCAAATTTGACACACACATCAGGACTGGGGAAAATTGCGATCTACCCCAAAACTCAAAATTGTGCACTAGCGCCCCCAGGAAGAAAACACAGACAAAACTGTCTGTAACTTCCAGTAGAAATGTCGTAGAAACATGAAACAAAAACCACTACGTAGGTCTCAGTTAGACCTATATTTCATCCACTGACACCCCCTGGCTAAAATCAACAGGAAGTTTGCTATTCCCACTTCAATACAAAAGTTGGCAAAAAAAATTTGCTATTTTTCAAACATTAAGTCCTCTGAGGCCGTTTGTCATTTCCGCTTCAAATAAGCAAGAGAAGAGAGATTGAACCCTTCTGATTAAAAGTTGATGAAAGAGTTTTAATTACTGCCCCGGTTTGGATTTTATGAGCCCGCAAAAAAACGGTGGCTCGTGCACTGCTGCCGTCACAAGATGGTGGCTTCCTGCTCTGTAAAAAGTCTTTCAGTGGTATTGTCCACACTCAAGAAAATGATTCAAGCCCTTTTTAGATGTGACACATTTACGTATTGTTGAATTTATTCAAAAATATCTAGTTCTGTTTTGTTTTTGTAATTTAAAGAATGAGTAGGTTAAGCACCAGTCTTTAATAGGCTACAATCCCCCACATTTTTTTTTCACATTTGAAACGTGTATTTCACGCAAACATTGTCAAAAAATATATAATTTTGGTGTATATAAACTGGCAGACTATATTTAAATTGGGCAAAAATGAGTGAGGATATCCAAAGTTTCACTTTTGCAGCATTTTGATTTCTGAACTTATATTTTGCATAATATGTTTTTGTTTTTTTTTTCTTTCCAGATGACAGTTTAGACGTAGACGACTCGGATCAGCGTACGCACTTCCCACAGTTCTCCTACTCGGCCAGCATACGGGAATAGCGGCTCGGACTTTTGACCAAGCAGGCAGGCTACCGCACGACCCCAATCTCACGTACGCACTTGCACTGCTGAGGACAAAACGAATGACCCACACAAAAAAACTGGCACAAGACACATTTTCATCCAGTCTTTCACATACACACACTAGCAAACGAGACCAGCAAGCAGAAAATCATTGTTCACAATGAACACGCAGACTTGTGAGCGCCGGACCTCAGCAGGTTTTTGCGTGGACAGACGGGCAGCTTCTTGTCCGTACGTACATCCTCTCAGGGGGGCGGCCTTAGGCGTCCCTGTAGGACCTCCGCTGCACTACACTGGGCACCACGTCAGAGCCTTGACACTTTGAAACCAGGTTATGCCAGCAAGTACCACCTCGTAGACACACACTCGCGTAGTCGACTGCATCTTAGCATACACAACTTGTTGATACAGTTTTTTAAAGAAAGAAAAAAAAAAAGTATAATCACAATTAGAATAATGGAAGAGATATTGGGGATAATTGACCAATCTAGCTTCATCGATTGTTACGGTTTTAAATATAAAGCCATATTTCTGCATTTTTTTGTGTTTTTTTTTTGTTTTGTTTTGTTTTTTTAAATAAGTGCTCTTTCTGGAACTTGCTGTTACAAATCAAATGCGTGTGTGGTGAGGTTGCCATTTCTGCGTATGCATTGCGTGTGTGTTCATGTCCGAATGAATGTGTGAGAGGACCCTACGAACAATTTTGTTTTGCAACCATCCATTTCGTGTCTGTTTTTCATCGACAAATTTTAATTTAACGCACGCACACAAAAACAAACAATGAATGCTGGAAGACGGGCAAAAGCGAGGACACTACACAAGCGATGGCCTTCTAAAGGGAACAAGCCTGTTATTTATGGAAAAAAAAAGCAGCGAGCAACTCTTTGGCTTATCTTGCATGGCTTTTTAACTTGCATTGCTTTAAAAAAAAAGAAGTGAGACGCAGCAGGGAAAGACGCTTAGACTCATTGTGGCTGCGTTCTGAAAACAAGCACAGTGATGAGAAAGAGCAGCTTATATTTTAGTCTTTAATGCTGGAGTACATGCTGGCAAAAAATTTGCTAAAGGACAAATCATTTGTTTTTCATTCTTTTTTTTTTCTTCCCCCTCTCCACTCTCCTTCCTATTTTGGTCCATATGTAATGTTTAAGTATACGTTCTATAAAATACATATTAAAAAATGTTTTAAACATGATTTCTTTTTTATTTTCATTTAAAGCAGGGGTTTTCAAAGTGTGAGAAGACCTAAAGGCAGGAGAGAGAAAAACCCCTGCTAAGTTAACATGAGTTTAAAGTGGAAATTATTTGACTTTTAGTGACTAGTTTTGGGAGCAAGCGAGTAAACAATCTGGGGTGAGCAAAAGTTCACAAATATATTTTCAGAAGGATGGGTGTCCAAAGTGCAGCTAAGGGGTTATTTTTGGCCCACAGCTCGTTTTTATATGCACATTGTGAAAATGCAATAAATTATTAATGAGATATATTATTACACTATTTTTCTATAAAGTGACACACAAAATGTTTTTAAATAGTTTAGCATATATTGACTTACATTGGATTGCTTTTAGCATCTTCCATGTACAAAATGTATCAATCCCCCCCACACACGCATTAATTTTTCGGTATACGACCCTTTCTGGAAAAAAACTGCCACACTTTGAAAAACCCTGATTTAATTAAGGAGTTGCCTTGCTCATCGTCACACTTTACCTATATATTTTGTGGCGAATCTTCAGATTATCCCCCACCTAATCATCACTCGACATCCTCATGAACTGTCTCTTTAATTTAATACCATTTTTGTGTGAGTGGCAGCATGCGTGTGTTGAGTGAAAGAGACAAAAAAAAAAAAAAATCAGCAGCAATCAAATCGAATGGCTTTGACTCTCCAGTTGACACCTGCAGCACCTCGTCTCACTGACATCAGAACCACTGCACTGATGGACTCCACTGTGGATTTGCCTTCTACCACGGCCGTAAGGGGGAGCTGCTGAACTTTCTTTTTTTTTTTAAAAGAATATATAAATAAATATTATTTTTTTGTGGTTGTGAAGCCATACAATGAACTTTGCTGCTGACCACGCTTTTCAGCAATGCTTCACGGCTGAACATGCAAGTATCCTGTAGGGCATACGCTGGCACAACAAGTGCCTTGTCACTATTGTGTAAATACCAAAAAAGTAAAAAAAAAAAAAAAAAAAACATCTTAGTGGCGAATGCAGCATATGTAGAGTGGGAGACCTGTTTTTTTTTTCTTTTGCAGCTTTATGTTGCTTATGTATTTGAATGTGATCATCAGTCACGAATGTCACCTGACGCTGGTCTAACGATTCTTTTCCCCCCTTCTTTGGTTTGCTTGTTGAAGTTAGTTGAAGCTCAGAGAGCAATTAAAATAAAATAAAAAAATGAGCAATCTTTTTAGGGCATGACATTGTCCCATTGGACAAGATCAGCCCAACCCCCCTTTGCAAGACTTTACAATGTGCAACCTGCTACACAGTATGGTAGCTTATGACATTTGCAATGATGACGTGCCAGTAAACATTTTACTGAACAAACCTCTGTGTGTGTGTGTGTGTGTCTACATTTTACACCATACATTTTTTTTTTTTGTAAAAATGTTCCTATTGTTGCGCATCAACCCCGTATTTTTTCCCATAGAAATTAAAGTTTAAAAAAAAATCTGCTTTTTGTCTTACAGTTAAGGGTCTAATCATGCCCACAAACAGCTGGTGCCAAAGGACTTATCTCTAAAATGAGTGAAAGCTTCTCTTCCTGTCACACACATGCACACACCAGTGACTTGGAGAGACCCAGCAATAAAAAAAGGGTAGAAAGGGTTTTGTACCGCAAAAGTTATCCTTTTAAATTTTAATATGCCAGTTATTTTATGGCTTTTGGTAAAGTGTTTTATATATACCATGTTTTCTTGAATTGCCGCAGGGCATATAGTATACGCCTGCCTTAAATTACTGCCGGGTCAAACTAGCTTCCCAAAATAATTAGCGCATGCTTAGTATTACCGCCTGGTCAAACCTGTGACGTCATGAGTGACACTTCCCCTGTCATCATTTTCAAAATGGAGGAGGCTGATTTCAATACCGGTAATTTGAAATCGCATAAAGGGAAGAAGATTAAGAGCTATTCAGTAGGATTTAAGGTCCAAGCTTGCATCACACTCAAATTTTTACTGCATACCTTTGGTAAGTGCCAGAGTGAGAAGAGGTTTTAAAATAATTAGCGCATGCTTACTTTTACCGCATGCCTTTGGTAAGCGCAGGAGTAAGAAGAGGTTTCAAATTAATTAGCGCCCCGGCGGCAATTCAAGGAAATACGGCGTATATATATATATATATATATATATATATATATATATACATACATATATTTATTTATAACATATGTATATATACATATATTTATTTATATATATCTATACATATATCTATATATATGTATAGATATATATATATATACACATATATATGTATATATATATAAAAATATCACTGTCAAATAAAGGGGTTGTCCTAGATTGTGTGTCAAACTTGTTTTCATTGATGGCCGTGTCACAATTATGGCTGCAAACAGAGGGCCACATTAAATAATAATGTGGCGGACAACGTTAAATAACATTGAAGAGATGATAATGTGGAAGACCACATTGAATGATGTGGCGGGCCAAATTAATGATATGGAGGACTACGTTGAATTACTTTGAGGGCCACTTTAAATGATATGGAAGATCACATTAAATGATGTGGAAGACTACATTGAGTGGCTGGACAGGTCGCTTTAAATGATGTGAAAGACTTCATTGAATTATGTTGCAGGCCACAATAATGATGTGGAAGACTATTGAATTATGTTGCGGGTCATATTAAATGATGTGGAAGGTCACATTGAATGATGTCGCGGGCCAGTTTAAATGATGTAGAAGACTACATTGAGTAGGGCCACATTAAATAATGTCGAAGATCAACTTGACAAAGGGACATAAAGACCACATTGGCTGATGTGGCGGGCCACTAATGATATGGAGGACCAAATTAAATGGCATGGTAGGCCACTTTGAATAATGACGGGCCACATTAAATGGTGTGTAAGACAACATCCAATTAAGTGGCTGGAGTATGACACGTGTCTTATATTTTCAGGGTCGTCTTATATTCAGGTTGATTTAGTATACAGGTACATCATTTGTGTTATTAATTTTTAGACTAGTGCAACTTGGACCTGGTAGGCTGCATTTGTGTGTTATTCCCATCCATCCATTTTCTACAGATTGTCCTTCACAGAGTCACGGAGGGGTGCTGGAGCCTATCCCAGTTGCACTCGGGCGGAAGTCGGGGTAAACTCTGGACAGGTTTCCACCTCATCGCAGGGCCATTTGTGTGTTATGTTTCTCATATTTTACTGCCCAACTTACTACTGCAAATTAATTTTAAGGGATAACTTGACTCAACTATGTTGCAAAGCTTATTAGATATTTTTATGAAACCTGGAAATGTTCTTTTTAGAAGTGGGAAATATTTGTATATATATATTTTAAGTAGATATTATTTATATAATATAGCCTCAAAGTCAGAGGGTTGAGGGGATCTGGTTTGGTGGCTTCATCTGGCCAAGATCTTCAGCTCTCACTGGATCGGTTCGCAGCCAGGTGTGAAACGACTGGGATAGGAGTCAGCACCTCCAAGTCCGAGTCCATGGTTCTCGCCCGGAAAAGGCTGGAATGCCATCTCCGGGTTGGGGAGGAGACCCTGCCCCAAGTGGAGGAGTTCAAGTACCTAGGAGTCTTGTTCACGAGTGAGGGAAGAGGGGATCGTGAGGTCGACAGGCGGATCGGTGCGGCGTTTTCAGTAATGCGGACCCTGTATTGATCCGTTGTGGTCAAGAAGGAGCTGAGCCGGAAGGCAAAGCTCTCAATTTACCGGTCGATCTACGTTCCCATCCTCACCTATGGTCATGAGCTTTGCGTTATGACCGAAAGGATAAGATCACGGGTACAAGCGGCTGAAATGAGCGGGGCTCTCCCTTAGAGATAGGGTGAGAAGCTCTGTCATCCGGGGGGAGCTCAAAGAAAAGGTGCTGCTCCTCCAAATCGAGAGGAGCCAAATGAGGTGGTTTGGGTATCTGGTCAGGATGCCAGCCGAACGCCTTCCTAGAGAGGTGTTTGGGGCAAGTCCGACCGGTAAAAGGCCACGGGGGAGACTCCGGCTGTCCTGGGAACGCCTTGGGATCCCCCGGGAGGAGTTGGACGAAGTGGCGGGGGAAAGGGAAGTCTGGGCTTCCCTGCTTAGGCTGCTGCCCCCGCGACCCGACCTTGGATAAGCAGAAGAAGATGGATGGATGGATAATTCATCCATCCATTTCCTACTGCTTATTCCCTTTAGGGGTCACGGGGGGCGCTGGCGCCTATCTCAGCTACAATCGGGCGGAAGGCGGGGTACACCCTGAACAAGTCGCCACCTCATCACAGGGCCAACACGGATAGACAACATTCACACTCACTTTCACACACTAGGGTAATATAGCCTAGTTATATGGATGTGTTTCACGGCATTTATTAAAAGTCAATCAACTAGTAATCATATTTAAAGGTCGCAGGAATGGGTGAATACAAATACATTTAAAAATGAATAAGTTAACCAGGGGAAAAAATGAGTATTATGATTTAAATAACTCTCTAATAATGTTCGACAGTTAATGATGGGGTTAGCTTGTTTAGCTGAGACCGGAAGTTTCTAATTGGCTTTAATGGTTTACAATTATCAATAAAATCTTGGAGAATGATTAAGAATACAAAAGCCCTTAAATTGATATGTTTGTAAAAACATTTCAAGTGATTTTTGTCTTGTTTTTTTTTTCTCCATATTTGTATTTATTTATTTATTATTATTTTTTAGCTGTATTTGCTTTTTTTTATTCCTTTCCTTGACATGTTTCGCTGAAATTGAAAGTGTCTTGTGTGCATTATAAATGTATGTTTGTTCAATAAAAAATTTAAAATAAATATATATATATAAGCTGAGACCGGAAGTGATCTCCTGACGACGACTGGCTGTGACGTCACTGCCCCAATCAACTCCACAGCAGGCCCACCTGTCCTGTCTGCTTTATAATTGGCAACAGTGACGAAGCGTCCAAAGCGCTTATTCTTCCTCTTCCAGGCCTCCGTCGACTCCCGTGTTAAGTAGCTGCAGTGGCCCAGCAGGACACCCTGTCTCCGGCTGTGACTCATGGCCAGGACCGTGTTCTGCGACGCCAAGCCTCTGCTGGACTTACACAAGGTCAGCCTGGGGGGGGGGAACATGACTGACTAAAGCAGCCTGGTCACTTTACACACCCACCTTTTTATTTTCCCCTAAAAGGTATACATTTATCAACTCTTAAATGTGTTATTATACTTAGGGTTGTGTAGTAGTATTGCTGTTTTTGTTTGTTTTATCACAGACACAGTCACCAGCTATATAAAGTTATGCTAGCTAATTGTATTAACGACCACAAATGGTTCATTTTAAGTGAGTCACTCACTAAAAGGAGTCGACTCACTTTAGTCAGTGTTAAACATTTAGACTAGAGATGTCTAATCCTTTTTTTTTTGTCCAACCCTTAAAGGCCTACTGAAATGAGATTTTATTTAAACGGAGATAGCAGGTCCATTCTGTGTCATACTTGATCATTTCGCGATATTGCCATATTTTTGCTGAAAGGATTTAGTAGAGAACATCGACGCTAATGTGGCCGCTAATAAAAAAAGCCTTGCCTGTACCGCAAGTAGCAGACGATGTGCGCGTGATGTCACTGGTTGTCGGGCTCTTCACATCCTCACATTGTTTATAATCATAGCCACCAGCAGCAAGAGCGATTCGGACTGAGAAAGCGACAATTTCCCCATTAATTTGAGCGAGGGTGAAAGATTCGTGGATGAGGAAAGTTAGAGTGAAGCACTAGGGGAAAAAAAAGAGGATGGCAGTGAGAGCGATTTAGATGTTTAAATTAGACACATTTACTAGGATAATTCTGGAAAACCCCTTATCTGATTATTGTGTTAGTAGTGTTATAGTGAGATTTTAAAGTCATACCTGGAAAGTCGGAGGGGTTTGTTGACCGCCAGTGTCTCCGATGGAAGCCATGGAGGAGCCAAGAAAGTCGCAGCTGCCTTTTTGACAGCTGCTGCAGTAGGACGCAAGCTCTGCTGATGTCTCCGGTAAGAGCCGACTTATTACCACAATTTTCTCACCGATACCTGCCGGTTGACATGTGGTCGGGAAACATGTTCGCTTGACCGCTCTGTTCCATATTATAGCTTCACAACAAACACCGGCTGTGTTTTGGTTGCTAAAGGCAGCTGCTTTCCACCAACAGCATTCTTCTTTATAGTCTCCATTATTAATTGAACAAATTGCAAAAGATTCAGCAACACAGATGTCCAGAATACTGTGCAATTACGCGATTAAAGCAGACTACTTTTAGCCGTGAGTGGTGCTGGGATAAAATGTCTGCTCCAACCAGTAATGTCACAAGCACGCGTCAACATAAGCGTCATCATTCTGCGACCTTTTCAACAGGACACTTTGCGGGAAATTTAAAATTGCAATTTAGTAAACTAAAAAGGCCGTATTGGCATGTTTTGCAATGTTAATATTTCATCATTGATATATAAACTATCAGACTGCAGTAGTGGGTTTCAATAGGCCTTTAAGTGAGTCACTCACTAAAAGGATTCGACTCACTTTAGTCAATGTTAAACATTTAGACTAGAGATGGCCGATAATGTTTTTTTTCCCCGATATCCGATATTGTCCAACTCCTTATTAACGATTCCGATATCAACCTCTATATATATATAATATATATATATATACATATATTTATACGGTCATGGAATGAACACATTAGTATGCCTAATTTTGTTGTGATGCCCTGCTGGATGCATTAAACCAGGGATTTTCTACCGTTTTTGAGCCAAGGCACACTTTTTGCATTGAAAAAATAGAGGCACACCACCAGTAGAAATCCTTAAACAAAACTCAGTTGACAGTAAAAATTGTCGCAATTGTTGGATATGACTTTAAAGCATAACCAATTATGTATCACTATAGCTCTTGTCTCAAAGTAGGTGTACTGTCACCACCTGTCACATTACACCCCAACTTATTTGGACTTTTTTGCTGTTTTCCTGTTGTCTTGTGCTGCTATTTTGCTGGCTTTTTCTCTTTTTTTGGTATTTTCCTGTAGCAGTTTCATGTCCTCCTTTGACCAATATTTCCCGCATCTACTTTGTTTTAGCAATCAAGAATATTTATGTTTATATCCTTCTTTGTGGGGACATTGTTGATAGTCATGTCATGTTCGGATGTACATTGTGGAGCCCATATTTGCGCCGCAGTAAGTCTTTGCAGTCGTCCAGCATTCAGTTTTTTTTTACTTCGTAGCCATTTCTTTTTTTTTTAATTATTCTGCATAGCCTTCCCTAAGCTTTAATGCCTTTTCTTAGGGGCATTCACTTTTTGTATATTTTTGGTTTAAGCATTAGACACCTTTTTACCTGCATGTTGCCTCCCGCTGTTTCCCACATCTACAAAGCAATTAGCTACCTGCTGCAACCTACTGATATGGAAGAGTTTTACACGGTTACTCTGCCGAGCTCTAGACCACACCGGCACTCAACAACACATCATTTGCAGACTAGAATTAATGCTTTGCAACAGTTACAAAAACAATGAAGGCACACAGCTTCAGTCCAGAGTATACTACAGCAGTGGATCGCAACCATTTTCCAGTGATGTACCCCCTGTGAACATTTTTTTAATTCAATTCCCCCCTAATCAGAGTGAAGCATTTTTGGTTGAAAATAAGAGATAAAGTAAAATACAGCACTGTCATCAGTTTCTGATTTATTAAATTGTATGACAGTGCAAAACATTGCTCAATTTTAGTGGTCTTCTTGAACTATTTGGAAAAAAAGATATAAAAATAACTAAAAACTTGTTGAAAAATAAATAATTGATTCAATTATAAATAAAGATTTCTACACATGGAAGTAGTCATCAACTTAAAGTGCCCTCTTTGGGGATTGTAATAGAGATTCATCTGGATTCACGAACTTAATTCTAAACATTTCTTCACAAAAAAAGAAATCTTTAACATCAATATTTATGGAACATATCTACAAAAAAATCTAGCTGTCAACACTGAATATTGCATTGATGCATTTATTTTCACAGTTTATGAACTTACATTCATATTTTGAAGTATTATTCAATAAATATATTTATAAAGGATTTTTGAAGTGTTTCTGTTTTTAGAATATTTTTGAAAAACCTCACATACCCCTTGGCATACCTTCAAGTACCCCCAGGGGTATGTGTACCCCAATTTGAGAACCACTGTACTAGAGTAATAAAGTAAACTATAACAGTCCTCTTTTAGTGCAAGACTGCCTGACATACTGTATAACCGGAAATTATAAACTTTGCTCAATCTGCCCTGCTGTAACATATTTGTATGAGTAACAAAAATGTGCTGCAAGCGTGTGGTGAGTGCTTGAAGTGGCCTAGCAGTCAGTCAGAGCTTCTGAAATCCCGCGTTGAGGCAGGGCACCTCCTTTCACTGCAAGCTGCAAAGTGTGCGCCATGCAAGGCAGACTAGCCACACCAAACTCCACGGTAGCGTTTGCCATACTGTGTGCGTGGTCTCTGACCACAGTGTGAGGTTTCGCCCTGGGGTGGTTTTTGTTGTATTTATTTTTATTTTTTTTCAGCGGAGTCTAAGTGACTACTGTGTGGTACTACTTTTTTTTCGATGTTTGCTTATCCATTATCCGCTTGTATTCATCGTGTATCTAATTTTTCTTGAAGAGGTGGGAGATCAAATTGCTCTTATTAAAGGAAGATGTCTTGCAGTCATTGCAAATCACAAGTTGTTTATCCGTCGGACACACTTTAAAAGGCGTCTCAAACTCAATTTACATGGGGGCCACTGGATGCAGAAACGGGGTGAGGCTAGGCCACAAACATTTCTGGCCCGGAATAGTTAGGGCTGCATGGGATTCTGGGTATTTGTTCTGTTGTGTTTGTTGGGTTACGGTGCGGATGTTCTCCCAAAATGTGTTGCCATTCTTGTTTGGTGTGGGTTCATAGTGTGGCGCATATTTGTAACAGTTTTGTTTTTTATGGCCACCCTCAGTGTGACCTGTGTGGCTTTTGATTAAATATGTCTTGCAATTGCATACGTGCGTCTCACATAGCCAGTTACAACATATAAATGGACTTGTAGGATGTAGGTGGCGCTAAAGAGTGCAATCACGGCACTCCCTGAGTATTGTTGGTTGGGTGAAAATCGACAGGAATTCTAGAGGATGGATGCCCCGAAATTCAGGTGTCTCCCGGGAAAATTGGGAGCGTTGGCAAGTATGAAGCTGTTCATGCATTCATATTAAACTCGCAGGCCGCACTCTCATTAAATTGTCATATCAAGGTGCGGGCCGCAAAATAACGTCTCGCGGGCTGCATGTTTGAGACCACTGCTTTAAAATAATCCCAAACCATAGACGTGGTGTCCTTCGTCAGTCATCAAGCAAGCTCGCTTGTTAGCCATGGCTACAGCTCCGGCAACAAGACACTATTAGGCTCCGCTCGCAGCGGTTTGATGAGGTCATCAAGCGTAGCGTGTGCGTGTTACTTCCCCCTACGTCCGTGTTTTACCAGATATGTACAGCGGCGTTTTAAAGTAATTAATTTTACTTTGAAAGCCATACCGCTAATTTCCGTTATTACATTTTAAATAATTTATCAGCCTATGTTATTGGACATCTCTAATTTCTACACTTACAAATGCACACATCAAAAAACCTGATCACAAGTGACAGCTTATGTATGTTAGTAAGTGTAGAAATACCATATCAAATACAAAAAAAATCACACTAAATCATCATAGCTGGTACCAAAAAAGTGAGGACATGTACTTGTTTCCTGTGAGTCAGTGAATTAATTTAAGTTGTTTGAAAGTGTGGTGTTAGGGATGATCCTCAACTTGAATCCATTTGCAAATTCAAATGAATCACCTGAGTCTACCGCGTGTTTAGAGTGGGTCAGCTGACTGCAGCCTGTGTCTGGCGGTAGTGCTTTTGGAGAGTTTGTAATCTTGAATCAGTGAGACAGTTAAAATGAGTTGAATTCAGTGTTTTTGTGTGAAAGGGTTGTCACGATACCAGAATATCTTGTGAAAACATACAATATTTTTCTTGATATTCTCTCAACATGGTGGTGGGGTGCCATCATATAATTTGTAACAAAACAGGCAAGTAAAGATAAAACATATTGAAAGTAGTGTTATCATATGATTAAAAATTAATAATAAATGAATCAGATTCACACACTTTTGAAGTTGAATAAAACAGGTTATTCGCGTCATCATCATCTTCCGCTTATCCGAGGTCGGGTCGCGGTGGCAACAGCCTAAGCAGGGAAACCCAGACTTCCCTCTCCCCAGCCACTTCGTCTAGCTCTTCCCGGGGGATCCCGAGGCGTTCCCAGGCCAGCCGGGAGACATAGTCTTCCCAACGTGTCCTGGGTCTTCCCCCTGGCCTCCTACCGGTTGGACGTGCCCTAAACACCTCCCTAGGGAGGCGTTCGGGTGGCATCCTGACCAGATGCCCGAACCACCTCATCTGGCTCCTCTCGATGTGAAGGAGCAGCGGCTTTACTTTGAGTTCCTCCCGGATGGCAGAGCTTCTCACCCTATCTCTAAGGGAGAGCCCCGCCACACGGCGGAGGAAACTCATTTCGGCCGCTTGTACCCGTGATCTTATCCTTTCGGTCATGACCCAAAGCTCATGATCATAGGTGAGGATGGGAACGTAGATCGACTGGTAAATTGAGAGCTTTGCCTTCCGGCTCAGCTCCTTCTTTACCACAGCGGATCGGTACAACGTCCGCATTACTGAAGACGCCGCACCGATCCGCCTGTCGATCTCACGATCCACTCTTCCCCCACTCGTGAACAAGACTCCTAGGTACTTGAACTCCTCCACTTGGGGCAGGGTCTCCTCCCCAACCCGGAGATGGCATTCCACCCTTTTCCGGACGAGGTTATTCGCTTGCATATTTTAATTCAACTTAAATAAAACACAATATTTGGACATATTAAATTTTATTGTCAGAATGTAAACCGCATACATGTTTAAAGTATTTATAAATGGTTGATTTATATAGGCTAGTAAGGTAAAGTTTTGTACCTGACAAGTTTCACTAACATCATGTGATACATACAAAGGTTGCAGAAGCAAGGTAGCCAAAACTTGTCAGGTACAAAACTTTACCTTACTAGCCTATATAGATCAACCATTTATAAATACACATCAGTAGGCTAAATGAACCTCTTCAACACATTTTTTAAGTATTTTAATTGGATACATGTAATTTGCTCAACTTGGTAACATTTTTATCTAAAGTCTAGTCAGAGTATAGCAACCTGTGCTGCCTTTCAGGTAAATGAGCATGTACGCTCAAAATAATATGATTAATCTGCGCATCGGTATGTATATAATCGATGCAATAGCTTTTTGTAATTAATCACATGGGTTTACCTGCATTTTTAAAAGCCTTTATTTAAATACAAATCCATCCATCCATTTTCTACCGCTTATTCCCTTTGGGGTCGCAGGGGGCGCTGGTGCCCATCTCAGCTCCAATCTGTGTTAATTTAGTTATTAAATGCTTCATTTTATTCATTTCATGTTTGCCGTTTTTCTCCAGTATTTTATTTCTACAATGTGCCACCGGGCCATTTAGAAAAATAAAAAAAAAGCCACATCCCACAAATGTCCCCTGGGCAGGAACAAGCTACATGTAGCTAAGCTGCGAACCTTAACTACATTTTCCAGTACTTTGGCGGTAGCTTAGCTACTTTTTGAAGGGGTAGCTTTTCCTGTAGCTTAGCTACTTTTAGACCCATGTAGCTCGGTAGCTTACATCAGAGCTACCGAGAGAGACAATGGACTGCGAATCCAGGCCAAAAAATGTGGAGAAAATACAATGACCTGGATGAATGAAAACCTCTAAACATACGGAGAAAATTGATTGTTTGGTGTTTGTCTGATGAGCAGGGGTGGATTAGAGTAGCCAGAAATTTACTCAAGAGTACTGTTAATTTAGAGATGTATTAAGTAAAAGTAAGGTGTAGTCACCCAAATATTTACTTGAGTAAAAGTATGTTGGGAAAAAACCACTCAAGTACTGAGTAACTGATGAGTAACCTGTTCGTTTAATGACGGCAACAAGTAATGCACAAAAACATAAAAATAGCAATGAACAAATTCAGAGCCAGGAATATCTCTTAAGCAACTAAAACAATATGTATTAAATCATATATATGTTTTTACTCTGTGTTGAAAAAAAATTTGAAAATGAATTTTACCTTTGCAACCTCATTATACTATTAGTTAAGTTTTATATTCATAAATGTAAGTTTCTCAATACCCGACCTGTTTTTTGTGCCTTTTTAAAAAAAGATTTAGAACTCTACATTAAAACTCTACCTCTAACAACCAAAAAGCTGTGAAAACGATGATGCTGTGTTCCAAATTTATTTACTGAGATTGAGTGAGCCTATGGCTATGCACTTTATTTTATACAGTATATACTGTTTTTTGCATTCTATTTTACTTTGAATTTACACCCCCCTGGTGCTGTTTTGAACGTTTTTTATACTGTTTTTGTACTTTGATTATTATTTTCAACCTTTTCGAACATGTTGAAAAGAGAAATTGTGATGTATCATGTATGCTTGCATGGTCGAAATAAACTTAAACTCAACTCAACTGTTTGTAAACGTTGAAATTTATAAATAAAGGTTTATAAAAAAAATAAGTGTGCAGTTAATCATGTGACCGCCTGGCTCTGTTTGATTGGTGAAACGGAGTCAAACATCACCGGTGACTGCATTTGATTGGTGAAACGCAGGCATGTGATGGATCCTACTTTGAAGGTCTGTCTCACAAACCAAAATAAACAAAGCGTGCATTAACATATCGATAAAAATCAGTAGCGAGCTGAATGTAGATAAATGGAGCGGAGTAAAAGTAGCGTTTCTTCTCTATAAATATACTCAAGTAAAAGTATGTTGCATTAAAACTACTCTTAAAGTGCAATTTATCCCAAAAGGTACTCAAGTAGATGTAACGGAGTAAATGTAGCGCGTTACTACCCACCTCTGATGATGAGTCGCAAATAAGGCTAGGGCAAAACATTACATGCTGGCCAATCGGAGGCCAAAACTAGTATGCAAAATCATAAGTCACACACTCGTGTTGCTTGGAGACTGAGGGATGCTTCAAGCTGACGACTCAAAACAAAGAAACCGTCTTGAAAATGGCAGAGGAATTCTCTCCTGCAGATTAGATTTTTCCTTGAGTAATGAAGCTGACGTGCAGGAAAACCACAGTAATGCAGGTTCTTGGCCATATTTAGACAAATATATGCGTTTGGAGAAAACTACGTCCAAAACTTTTTAGTTTACTCTGTAAACAAAAATTCTATCTGCTCTTTTCATCGAAGAACTTACTAAGTCCGTGAAAAGCTTCACTGCACACAACCACTCAACTGTTCCCAAACACACAAGTCATTGGGTCACCCTTACAGGGTCCAGTCGTATACTCAGTTACCCAAACATTTATGTTATACCTGTGGGCTCATAGATAGAAATGCTGTTGAATGAAGTTTTTAAGTAGTAAGCAAGTTTTGCCGAATACCTTTAGTGGTCTGCAATTCTCGAAAGTTTTCCCTGTAGCTTAACTACATTTAATTGAGAATAACTTGTAGCTTAGCTTACAAAATTTCCCAAATAACTTGCCCATCACTGCCCCTGGGGCGCATTTTCAACACCACTGGTTATTACACCAGAAAGCCAAAGTGTTTCCAAATGACAAGTGTCTCTATGCTGTCTCTTCTTGGCACTTATGGTTGTGTTGCAACAAAGTTGTGAATGTTTTCTCCACACACTGCTAGGCTTGAGGAGGTGGATCTCTGCTCTTGCTGGCACGGTGCACACTTTGCTTTTCATGACCGCGTGTATGTGATGACCGAAAAAATGCATTTCACTTTATCGCTTTTCACTTTTTTTGCTTACCTTACGTCGCTTATTGCCACCACAGGTCCCTTCTGTTGAGTCTTATTCTCTAGCAGAGCAGGTTATGCGTAGTTATGACGTGTACTGCCACAGTTCCATTATAATTTGATTATGAGCGAGTGCGAAATGGGAGCGCCAAATCTGCATTTGTAGCAGGCTGACATAAATATATTTTTTGAAACAGCAGGCGTCTTTAGCGCTGACTCGTCGGTTCTCACACGGCTCTCTGAGGAAAGTATTGCATCGTCTTTGGTACCAACGATACCGGGAAAAAGCAAATATCAATGTATTTTTTTCCGTGTTGCTATGACTTGATATCAATACTTTTGGCAATCCTGTGTATGTTGAACTCCTGTTAATAGCCAGTAAAAGACTTGTCGAATCTAGCGTTAATGAGATCTCTGGCTCAGTGTTTTCAGAAAATTTTGGAAACAACTTCATTAGCAAATCACCCATTTACTCCCATGTACTGTACCCTCTAACATCTTGAAATTATATTATTTTTCATAGATGATCATGCCATCCAATACTGAGGTATTTGAAAATAACGAACGATGGTTTTGTCATTGATCCTGCAGGCGGACGAGAGGCAAGCCCTTTCAAGATCTTGGGCAACTACCTGTGGGTCCACCAATTGCTGGCAGCTCATGGAAATGTCAGAGTCCAGGGTGGTCCCTGTGAAAAGAGATCCCGAACATACATGGGTACACATGCTTGACCTTTCAATCCATACTACTGCTAAATAATTTGGTTATACAGTCACATTACCCATGGGAAATATGTTCCAGCGTCAAACTGTCTCGTCTTTAAAGATAAATAAATAAACAGCCAAGTTTATAAGTAACATGATGAAAATGTAAACGCTATCAAGCTATTAGCTAAAGTTTACTCTGTTATTACCTGTTTTTAGGACAGGATG
The DNA here is from genome assembly GCF_033978795.1 of Nerophis ophidion. NCBI lineage: Eukaryota > Metazoa > Chordata > Actinopteri > Syngnathiformes > Syngnathidae > Nerophis > Nerophis ophidion. The sequence continues at coordinate 8,694,132 of NC_084628.1, read as the reverse complement.
TCATTATCTCAAAAGAGCAACAGCGTCTTTGAAACTTGGACTTACTCCGCTGGCAGCATCATCCATGCCAAAGGTCTTAAAAATTTAATAACAGTTTGCCATGTAACAAAGTGTTCATGATTTTATTTTTTGTATGGTCCTTTTGGTTCCTGTGTAGCAGGTGGATGTCTGGAGGAGCTTTCCCTTCTTTACCCTCGCAGCCTGCATGGTCTACACAGCCTGCAGGCACTCATGCCCAGTCTGCTGCGCCATGAAGTGGAGATGGCCCTTGAGAAGCTGGACCTCATAAGGGACCGGACATATGCCTGGGACATGTTCTTGGACATGATGGTGAGGGTGGGGCGTCAGTTTCCTTTCCTTTGTCGCCAAATTGCTTCTGTGTGTTGGGTTTCTTTCATATCTAAGTATCGTAATTTTCAGACTATAAGTCGCAGATTTTTTCATAGTTTGGCAACATGTACTCCGGAGCGACTTATGTGTGGAATCAACACATTACCGTAAAATATCAAATATTTATCTTTCGCGGAAGAGACGAAGAAAATGTCAGCAATCGTCACACACACGTCAACCAATAAGAATTCGGCGGGGGAGGGTCATGGCAGAAGTGCATTGTGGGTCATGGAATGCTAACTGCTATATGCTACTGCCATAGCTATTAAGATGGATCATTTCATCGTTAGCAGTAACTTAAAACTGAGAAGGGCGGAACAAAAATGGCACCGAAAAGGAATTCATGTACTGGAGATTACAAACTGGACCTAATGAAATATGCAGCAGAAAACAAGAGGAAGCGGCGCATACCTTTTGGAGTTGGCAGAGTTGTTTAGAAGCGACATCGAAGAAGAAGATATCATGGGATTTATCGATTAGGAGTGACAGATTGTTTGGTAAACGTATAGCATGTTCTATGTTAGTTATTTGAATGACTCTTACCATATGTTACGTTAACATACCAGGCACCTTCTCAGTTGGTTATTTGAGTCATATAACGTACACTTATTCAGCCTGTTGTTTACTATTCTTTATTTATTTTAAATTGCCTTTCAAATGTCTATTCTTGGTGTTGAATTTTATCAAATTTCCCCCCCAAAAATGCGACTTATACTCCAGTGCGATGTATGTTTTTTTTCCTTCTTTATTATGCATTTTCGGCCGGCGCGACTTATAAACCCAAAAATACGGTAGTGTTTCTAGACCTGCTCCATGTGTTAAGTTTCTTGAGTATTTTGTAAATTGGCAGAGTAAAGAAAATATTTTTTTTTTCTTTTTGTTCTTGCAGAGAAGTCAAGCACGGAACTCATTGCCCAAATTTGAGCTGCCGCTACACTTTACCGACACCACCCGTGCTGTTCTGGTTGATTGGCTTATTCAAGTCCATGTAAGTTTTTGAATACACAGTATCACACTAAACTGAGTACACACATTTCAGCAACTGTTCTTTTAATATTTTTAAGTGGACCTGCACTTTTGTAAAATTTTGCATGTCATTTGCAATCCCTAAGATAAGAACACAACTTTTTTTTTTTTTAAGAAGCATTCTAATTTGTAAAATACGGCAAATACACTGCAAAAAGTCAGTGTTCAAAAACAAGGAAAAATAATTAGGGGTATTTTTCTTTTAAATAAGCAAAATTATCTGCGAATAGAACACAATTTGGCTTGTCAAGACTTTCCAAAACAAGTAAAATGAACTAAACTCAATTAACCACAAAATACCTTAAAATATCTACATTCTCACTAATAAGTGCACTTTTCTTGATAGGAAAAAACGAATGAGACCTTTTTTCCCTATGTTGAAAAATATTCTTTAAGTAAATGCTAGTGCCGTTATCTTGGCGACGATATGTGCTCGGCATTACATTTCTTGAAACCAGCAAACTTATACTAAAAAGTATTTTTTTCTAAATGGAAAGGCAATGAGGCAACCGCTTGTTACTCTCGGGGTGTACTGGTCACTCAGGCGAATCATAGTCTAAAAAGGCCTTTTCCCATTGATAACATGACAGCATTGTGCCAAGTGCATGCTCTTTCTCTCTCTCTGTGTGTGTGTGTGTGTGTGTGTGTGTGTGTGTGTGTGTGTGTGTGTGTGTGTGTGTGTGTGTGTGTGTGTGTGTGTGTGTGTGTGTGTGTGTGTGTGTGTGTGTGTGTGTGTGTGTGTGTGTAATTATAGCAGCTGACTTAGAACTGGTGCAGACAAGAGGAATTCATCTGTTTAAAACAGTGGATGAAATTCTTATTTCTTTATTTAAAGCCTGACCCCGGGCAATATTTTTAATTGTAATTTTGAAGAATTTATCTGACTGCGAATTATTTCTGTTCAAAATTGTTTGAAATGTCTAAATGTTAACTGTCAGTTTACTGTAACGTGCCAACTGTACTAGTATGAGTACGTGTTTTCTATTGTTTCATTGAAAATAATGTTTTAATTATGAGACACAATTGTGTCAAAGTAATGATTTTTTATTTCATGCTTGAAATTACTTTAAAAATTTAGTTTTATACTTGCGTGTTGACACAGCATTGCAACAGTTGATATTCTAGTTTCAAGCATGGTTTACTCAATATGTCATAAAATATCAGCAACGTGTTGTAATATCTTACTGAGATAATTTAAGACCAAAACAAGTAAAACACTAACATAAAACCTGCTTAGTGAGAAGAATTATCTTATTAGACAGAAAATAAGCAACTATCACACCATATTTGATATTTTATCTTACTTAGATTTCAGTTTTTGCAGTGTACGAGGTGGCCAAAAAGCAAATGGGACTCATATATTGTGCCCATAAAGCCCTTAAGAAAACTTCTAAAAACTGTATTTACATCTCGTGACCTAAATATTACCCAAGTGTTGGCAATATCTTTTTAAGTGCTAATGCCAAGGAACTACTTCTGTTGGCGCCGTGATCAGAGAGTAACTATCTTATGCAGCTCTTGACATACTGAGCCGGTGAGCTGCTGCCTCGCCTTTGAGTTGGTAAAAGTAAATTCTAGATCAGTGATGTCCAAAGTGGGGCCCACGGGCCAAATTTGTCCCGTCAGATCATTTCGTTTAGCTTGCCAAAAGGCTGTCTACCAAATGTAATACTTATTCATTCTGATGTCTTTCTAGCTGCACCATCATTGATGGCAAGGCTACACTGTAAAAAAATCATTAGAATTTACAGTGAAAATCTATTTTCATAAGTTTTTCCATTCAGTTTTCCAATGTAAAACCATTGCTTTAGACCTTACAGCAAAAAAGTAGTGAGTCAATTTTGTAGTAAAATTAAGTTTTTCAATTTCTAGCAATGCACTGAAACAAAAAAATATAGTGGATTTTTCTGTAAAAAGACATCTGAGTCACCAGAATTTAACCGTAAAAATACCGATTGTACATTTTTTTCAATTTTAATAATTTGGTGTAAAAACTTTATAGCTATAGATAAGTATTTTTTAAAATTCATTTACAGGTTAACTAGTTGCCATCAACTTCAACTAAACCTGACAATCTCTACTACAGGAATACCCACAATTTTTCTGCAAGCAAGCTACTTTTTAATTGACCAAGTCGAGGGGATCTACCTCAGTGGCCTAATGGTTAGTGTCTGCCCTGAGATTGGTAGGTTGTGAGTTCAGACTCCAGCCGAGTCATACTAAAAACTATTACAAATGGGACCCATTACTTTTCTGCTTGGCACTCAGCATCAAGGGTTGGAATTGGGGGTTAAATCACCAAAATGATTCCCGAGTGCAGCCACCGCTGCTGCCAACTGCTCCCCTCACCCCCTAGGGCAGGGGTGCCCATTACGTCGATCGCGATCGACTGGTCGATCTCGGAGGGTGTGTCAGTCGATATCAAGCCAGGCATTAAAAAATAGACATAAAAATGAGCAATCATCAATCATACCAAGACTTCACTTTCGTCAGTTGTTTGACATTCTCGGCACCCGAGGATCTTGTGAGATGACGCTGGCTGCTGCGAGCTCATATTTAAGAAAAAAATCACTAACAGGGCGGACGCAGAGAAACACATTTTATTTCTAGAGACTCCGTACCTACTGTCAAAACTCTAAAGACCGACTGCACAGTTCCTGTCTTCACCATAAAAGACCTGTTTCATCCTGCCTGTGCTAACAAAATAAGAGTCTCAGAAAGCTAGCTTGCACAAGCTAGCAAGCTATGGAGTTTGATGCCAATGTATTTCTCCCCCGCCCTCAGCGACCGCTTTCTCACTTGCTTGCCCACCCGCACAGTCACTGACGTCACTCACCTGCTGCCAGACAAAGGGCCACACACATATGCTACTCTCATAACAAAATGTTTAAATACGAGTATGCAAGTTGGACAAATGAGATGCCAAATCCAACCACTTTCATGTGGTATTGGACAGAAAGGAGGACTTTTTTTTTTCCTCCATTTGAAAATGCGGACGTTATCAGCACCACTGTGTAATTCCAATCAATGCAAGTCATCAGAATCAAATACACCAACTTATATTCTTGTCTTCATGAAAGAAAGGAATCTGTGTGTCAAACATGCTTGTATTATCATTAAACACCATTAACTTGTTAACAAAAATGTCTATTTCATAAATAAATAAATATAAATTATAAATAGGAATGAGGTAGATCTCCTCGACTTGGTCAATTGAAAAGTAGCTCACCTGCAGAAAAAGTGTGAGCGCCCCTGGGCTAGGGGGTGAACAAGGGGATGGTTCAAATACATAGGACAAATTTCACCACACCTAGAGTGTGACAATCATTGGTACTTTACCTTAACTTGTAAATTATTTATGAAAGATGTTTTTGTGAACAAGTTAAAGGTGTTTAATGATACAAACATGTAGATTTATTTCATGAAGACAAGAATATAAGTTGGTGTAACAAGACAGCAGTGATGTCCACATTTTCAAATGGAGAAGAAAAAAAGTCCTGTCTGGTTATTGGCATCTTATTTGTCCAGCTTCCATACTCCATTTTTATACACTTTACAAGATATACATTGGCTGCAAACTCCGTAGTCTAACTTGTGCACGCCAGCTTTCTGAGACTTATTTTGTTTGCGCAGGCAGGATGAGGCAGGCCCATTATTGTGAAGACAGGAACTGTGCAGTCGGTCTTTAGAGTTTTGACTGCAGGTACGGCGCGAGAGTCTAAAGCAGGGGTGCCCATTACGTCGATCGCGAGCTACCAGTCGACTGCGGGGGGTGTGTCAGTCGATCTCCAGCCAGGCTTTAAAAAAAAAAATAGACCTAAAAATTAGTGATCATCAATCTTCACCAAGAGGTCACTTAAATGACATTCACGGTACCGGAGGGTCTTGTGAGATGACGCTGGCTGCTGCAAGATCATTATTATTAAAAATGACCGAGAGGAAGGCGGGAAACACTTTTTATTTCAACAGACTCTCGCGCCGTACCTTCCGTCAAAACTCTAAAGGCCGACTGCACATTTCCTATCTTCACAATAAAAGCCCTGCTTCATGCTGCCTGCGCTAACTAAATACAGAGTCTCGGAAAACTGGCGTGCACAAGCGATCCCTCAGAAAGCTGGCGTGCACATCACTTGTGCACGCCAGCTTTCCGGGACTCTTATTTTGTTAGCGCAGGCTGCATGAAGCAGGGCTTTTATTGTGAAGATAGGAAATGTGCAGTCGGCCTTTAGAGTTTTGACAGAAGGGACGGCGCGAAAGTCTGTTGAAATAAAAAGTGTTTCTTGCCTCCCTCTGTCATTTTTTCATAATAATGAACTGGCAGCAGCCAGCGTCATCTCACAAGACCCTCGGGTGCCGTGAATGTCAATCAAGCAAGCTACGGAATTTGCCGCCAATGTTTTTCTTGTAAAGTGTATGAAAGCTAGATGAATTAGATGCCAAAAACCAACCACTTTCATGTGGTATTGTACAGAAAGGACAACTTTTTTTCTCCATTTGAAAATGTGGGCGTTATCATCATTACTGTCTGATTCCAATCAATGCAAGTCATCAGAATCAGGTAATACACCAACTTATATTCTTGTCTTTGTGAAAGAAAGACATCTATATGTGTTACATATGCTTGTATGAAGGGCTTCACGGTGGCAGAGGGGTTAGTGCGTCTGCCTCACAATACAAAGTTCCTGCAGTCCTGGGTTCAAATCCAGGCTCGGGATCTTTCTGTGTGGAGTTTGCATGTTCTCCCCGTGAATGCGTGGGTTCCCTCCGGGTACTCCGGCTTCCTCCCACTTCCAAAGACATGCACCTGGGGATAGGTTGATTGGCAACACTAAATTGGCCCTAGTGTGTGAATGTGAGTGTGAATGTTGTCTGTCTATCTGTGTTGGCCCTGCGATGAGGTGGCGACTTGTCCAGGGTGTACCCTGCCTTCCGCCCGATTGTAGCTGAGATAGGCGCCAGCGCCCCCCGCGACCCCGAAAGGGAATAAGCGGTAGAAAATGGATGGATGGATGGATGCTTGTATGATCATTAAACACATTTAACTTGTTCACAAAAATGTCTTTCATAAATAAATATAAATGATATATATAAATGAGGTAGATCCCCTCGAGTTGGTCAATTGAAAAGTAGCTCGCCTGCAGAAAAAGTGTGGGCACCCCTGGTCTAAAGTGTTTCTCGCCTTCCTGTTGGTCATTTTTCTTAATGAGTTCACAGCAGCCAGCGTCATCTCACAAGACCCTCGGGTGCCATGAATGTCAAATGACTTCTTAATGAAGATTGTTGATCGCTTATTTTTAGGTCGATTTTTTTTCTAATGCCTGTCTGGCGATCGACTGACACATCCTCCACAATCGACCGGTAGATCATGATCAACGTAATGGGCACTCCTGCTCTACTGCCTTGCTTTTATTTATGGCGGTACAAGGCTAAATTCCTCACTTGAGTGCATTTGCATGGTTTAAATTGCTGTTTGGTCTAATGACCATTGGCACATTTTCACTTTAGTTCTTGAAGGCCAAAGGTTTGGGCACCGCTTCTCTAAATTATGAATAATGCCTCACCTGTGTAGTAGAAGTTGGTAATTTTAGAAGAGATGATAGTTTGCGCCCACTTTTTTTTTTCTTTTACATTCGTGAGATGATTAATTCTTCATCTAAACAGCAGGATATGAATGAACATCCCATTAGTCGGCATCCTAGTGAAAACATTGTATAGTAAATTTGTCTTTCTTATTTAGCACTTAGCAACTTGCTCAATCTCTAAGTTTCTAGAACTTGTAGATCGTCCTCCTCATATTCAGGCTAAGGTTCTGGATCATCATTTGTCCCAAAGTAGTCATTGGCTCTCATGAAGGCTGCCATGAGTAGTGGTCGTTAAAGGAAATGGCGACTGTTTTGTTGTGCCGGTTACTACATTACATATTGTGTCTGTGTGTGTATATCGTATTTTCTGGACTATAGATCGCACTGGGATATAATCCGGACCCAATAAGTTTTTGAAGAAAATATTTCTCATATGTAAGCCGCAGAAATATTTGTTGCGTCATGATTTACAGTGAGATTCTGTAAGTGTTTATTTATCTACCTCATATATGTAGCAAGGTAACTGCATTTATGACTGCCCAGTATGTTTGTAGCCCTACGGTCTGGGGCTCCATTAGTGCTGTGGTAAATTGTGGGGATAATTACAACGTAGACTGAATGACCCGGTGTCCTGATACTTGTGTATAAAATGTTCCATGTCAGCTGTGTGTTTCCCATCAGGAAATCATGAATTTCCAGGAAGAGACTCTCTACCTGGCTATCCATCTCCTCAATTGCTCCCTGCATCTACTCAAGGTGACCACAGCCAACCTGCAGCTCCTAGGCATGGTCTGCCTCTTCCTGGCCGCAAAGAAAGAGGAGTCTCTCCTCCCTGAGGTATGCTGACTCCGGCCTCCTCTCCCACGGGAACTCATTTGACCCTCACCTGTTTGTGTGCCCCGTTCAGGTTTCTGGACTTTGCTACCTGATGGACCACGCCTACACCAAGCATCAGCTGCTGCGTATGGAGCGAAAAGTCTTAAGCGGGCTTAAATTTAAATTGTCTTACTGTCCGCCTTTGCATTTCCTCCTCCTGCTCGCCTCAATTGCACGCTGCAGCGCTCAGGTGACAACCTTGTCGAGTTTAATCTTTAATTTTATTTCCCTTTTTAATTGTGCTACAGAACTTATTTGTTGGCATCAGTTTGCTGATCCAGCTTGAGAAATGACTCTTGTGAGTTCAAACCCCGGCTGAGTCATACCAAAGACTATAAAAATGGGATCCATTACCCGCCTGCTTGGCTCTCAGCATCAAGGGTTGGAATTTTGGGTTAAATCACCAAAAATGATTCCCAGGCGTGGCCACCGCTGCTGCCCACTGCTCCCCTCACCTCCCAGGGGGTGATCAAGAGTGATTGGTCAAATGCAGATAATAGTGTGTGTGTGTGTGTGTGTGTGTGTCAATCATTGGTACTTTAATTTGAACTTGCATTAGGGCCAAATGGTGCAGAAACCCACTAAAACCGGCAGATGTTGCTTTTAATAGTGAAGTTAATTATATTTATATAGCGCTTTTCTCTAGTTATTTAACACGCTTTACATAGTGAAACCCATTACCTAAATTACATTTTTGAACCAGTGTCGGTGGCAGTGGAAGCAAGTGGGTGAAGTGTAGGGATGTTCGAAAACCGGTTCTCCCGATGCTTTGATAAAAAGGAACCAATTCCATGGATTCAAATCCCTTTTTGAGAACCGGTTCCCATTAATTAAAGCCACGATACCATATTTTCGCGACCTTAGGGCGCACAATTATTAAAAGGCGCCGTGTCAGTTACGGGTGCTATTTCTGTATTTAACACATAGGGCGTATTTTTGGGCGCAGGCATGGTTAAACATACGCTTTCTTAAAACATACACTAGCATGCATGGACGCTGTTTTAAAAAGGCAGCAGGAGCAAAGCTAAGTTAGGTTGTACTTTATTGAAGTATTTATCAATCCTCATCCACAAATCCATCAAAGTCCTCATCTTCTGTTTCCGAAATGAACAGCTGGGAGAGTTCTTCATCAAACACGCCGGATTCCCCTCTCCTCATTTGCAAAGTCGTTTGCCTACTTTCGCGAAAGCTCGAACAGTGCAAGCAGACACGTTAGCGCAAGCATCCACGATCCATTCATAAATAGTGGCGTAACCATACTTGCCAACCCTCCAGGATTTTCCGGGAGACTCCCGAAATTCAGTGCCTCTCCCGGGACAAACTTTCTCCCGAAATTCAGGCGGAGCTGGAGCAGTGTTGTGACCCTCTTAAACAGGACAATACTGCCATCTACTGTACATAGAATAGAATACACACTTGCCAACCCTCACGGATTTTCATGAACTGTCAGCGAAGCACAAAGTGTCCGCAGTGCAGCAACGTTCACAACCCAGTATTATGGGCCACCTCGCAAAATGGAGACCCCGATGGTGTAACTTATGCTGAGACAAAGATGGCTATGCTGATAGCTGGAAGCAACATCCCGTTCTCATTTGTGGATGTCTACAACAAATCCGTGAAGGAAATGTTCCCGGATTCGGAGATCGCTCGCCAATACGCAAATGGCAGAACAAAGGTTACTCAAATAGGGAAAGGTAGATTTTGCTGTTTGTTTTTAGTAACCAACAAGCACAGTACAGTTAGTAGAACTGTTTCTATTACTGTGTATTTGATAGATGCTGTCAGAAATTCAACTATTTTATATATATATATATAGATATATATATAAAATGTATAGAGCTAGAATTCACTGAAAGTCAATTATTTCATAAATATATGTGTATGTCCATCCATCCATTTTCTACCGCTTATTCCCTTTCGGGGTCGCGGGGGGCGCTGGCGCCTATCTCAGCTACAATCGGGCGGAAGTCGGGGTACAGCCTGGACAAGTCGCCCCCTCATCGCAGGGCCAACACAGATAGACAGACAACATTCACATTCACACACTAGGGCCCATTTAGTGTTGCCAATCAACCTATCCCCAGGTGCATGTCTTTGGAAGTGGGAGGAAGCCGGAGTACCCGGAGGGAACCCACGCATTCACGGGGAGGAGTTTCACGGTGGCAGAGGGGTTAGTGCGTCTGCCTCACAATACGAAGGTGTGTGTATGTATGTATATATAATGTATATACATACATACATACATATATACATATGAAATACTCGAGTTGGTGAATTATACTCCTCCCCTCTTAACCGCGCCCCCCAACCACGCCTCACCCCACACCTCCTGAAATCGGAGGTCTCAAGGTTGGCAAGTATGGGCGTAACTCGCCCAACGCTGCCTCCCAGTTTTCGTGAAGCTGTGTTCGTCTGTCATCCATCACTCCCATGACGCTCACAACTTCACTTTGAACATCCTGTTTACACCCATGTCCAGCGGTTGGCGTTCCTTTGTCATGCCTTTTAATGACCCCAGGTGGAAACTTTTCTTTCCGCAGCGTCTTCCCCTTATATCCCCACAGGTGGCAGTTTCTGTCTATTCGCATAGCGAGGTAGCACAACAGTAAAAGCAGACTTCTCTTGCCCCTTTGTGCGTGTGGATTCTCTACCGTGCTGGTCCCCTTCTTCTCCAGTGTGCTTCATCGGGATGTTGAAAGTGTCCATGTTGGTAATGTTTGTCGGCAATTTTTTTTTATTTACAACACACATAGCACTATATGCTCACTAGGAGCATGCCTTTCGCGTCCTCTCACCTGAAACCTTCACCCTTTTTAACGTCCGCATGCTGTCCTCAGTCACGTCCGCCTTTCTTCCATATAAACAGTCATATATATATATATATATGTATGTATGTATGTATGTATATATATATCTCTCATCTACGGCTTTTGGAACTCAGTGCACACACAACAACCTATCTGGATTGGATAATGGCCTCGACAACGATAATTTCTTATCGAACATCATCCCTAGTGAAGTGTCTTGCCTAAGGACACAACAGCTGTCACTAGAATGGCTGAGGCGGGGATCGAACCCAGAACCTTCAGGTTGCTTGCACGGCCGCTGTACCAACAGAACTACGCTGTCCCCCAGACATTATAAACCCCCTTCACCCCCAAGACTGGAGTAGGACTGGGCTAAACATACTTGGCATTATTATTTTTACATGTATCCTTTATTAGAGGCAGTTAAGTGTCATTGAGGTTGTATTTCACAATGTGATGTCTCATCGCTTACGTCTGTGCCAGCAGATGGTGTGGCTGGCTCGCTATCTGCTGGAGCTGTCGCTGTTCGAGGGCCAGTGCGTGACGTTTTTGCCCGTGCAGCTGGCGGGGGCGGCACTCTGCTTGGCCCGCCAAGTCCTGCAGGAGCCACCGACACCAGAAGGGGAGACCGCCTGGTGTTTGGCCTCCAGTATCCATGTCGGCAGGTGTGAGATTAGGAAATATTATTTACAATTTGTCACAACCGTCACTTATTCTGTTTTTTTTTTTTGGTTTTTTCCCCCTTCAGTGAGACCATCTTGTTAAGGATAATGCAAATCCTTGCTGGTGCAGCAGCTAAAGCACACACCCAAGAAACCTGCGCTACTTTTATTAAATTCTCCTCCCCGGAAACCATGCACGTCAGCAGACACCCTGGTCTCAAGAACGCATCTGCTCTATTGGGCGTTCGCACTTAATTTGTGTGTCCTGATACTACATAAGGATGACATGAGGGGCTGACTCTGTTGAAGCGGGTATTGCATAAGTGAGGAAGAAGTGTGAATAATAATATATGATGGCAAAACTTGTACCAGCTGGTTTTATGATCTTATTTTGCAGCTGATTTAGAAAATATTTCAATTGTATTAGTGTATTTTGGATAGGCTTTAAAATGTATTGAAGTTTTATTGTAAAAATAAAGTGTCTGCTGCAAGTATGATTTTTAAAGGCCTACAGAAACCCAATACTACCGACCACGCAGTCTGATAGTTTATATATCAATGATGAAATATTAACCTTTCAACACATACCAATACGGCCGCTTTAGTTTACTAAATTACAATTTTAAATTTCCCGCGAGGTATCCTGTTGAAAAGGTCGCGGAATGATGACGCTTATGTTGACGCGTGCTTGTGATGTTATTGGTTGGAGCGGACATTTTAGCCCAGCACCACTCACTGCTAAAAGTCGTCTCTTTTCATCGCATAATTACACAGTAATTTGGACATCCGTGTTGCTGAATCTTTTGCAATTTGTTCAATTAATAATGGAGACGTCAAAGAAGAATGCTGTTGGTGGAAAGCGGTGGATTGCAGCTGCCTTTAGCAACCAAAACACAGCCGGTGTTTTTTTGTGAAGCTTTAATATGGAACAGAGCGGCAAGCGAACATGTTTCTCTACCACATGTCAACCAGCAAGTTTTTGGATGAGAAAATTGTGATATTAGGTCTGCTCTTACCGAAGACTTGAGCGGAGTTTGCGTCCTCCTGCAGCAGCTGTTACTTTCTTGGCTCCTCCATATGGCTTCTCTCAGGGACACTGGCGGTCACCGCAGCTCTCCGATTTTCAGGTATGACTTTACAATCTCACTAAAACAATAAGCAGATAAGGGATTTTCCTAGTAAATGTGTCTAGTATCTGAATCGCTCACACTGCCGTCGCCTTTCTTTCTAGTGCTTCACTCTAACTTTCCTCATCCACGAATTGTTTATCCTCGCTCAAATTAATGGGGAAATCGTTGTTTTCTCGGTCCGAATCGCTCTTGCTGCTGGTGTGTAAGATATTAAACAAAGTGAGGATGTGAGGAGCCCTACAACCCGTGACATCACGCGCACATCGTCTGTTACTTCCGGTACAGGCAGGGCTTTTTTATTAGCGACCAAATGTTGCGAACTTTATCGTCTGTTATTTACTAAATCTTTTCAGCAAAAAATATGGCAATTTCGCGAAAGGATCAAGTATGACACTGAATGGACTTGCTATCCCCGTTTGAATAAGAAAATCTCATTTCAGTAGGCCTTTTGATTACTAGATCTTCATGGTAATTTGACCACAGAACCATATACAGTTGCCCCAAAGTTGTGTATATTTTACTCAAGGTTTTTTTGCGTGCTCCACGTTTGGCTTGGAATTTGTGCTGTATATTAGAAAAGTCAAAGGTACACAACGATAAGTGCAAAAATATCCTAGATTTCTGTCATTAACTGTCGATAAAAGCAACCATTTTAAACTTAAATGGACTTGGTGTAAAAGAAGAGAATATTTAAAAACACTAAATGGTTGCTATAATTGCTTAATTTTGATTGGTTGGAGGAATCTTCGCTTCCGCCTCTTGCGTTCGCAAATATGATTGGCTGTTACAAGTGCTGCACAGATGGATGGACTTTTGGCGAGTACAATACCTTTTTTTAGTCTGGATTTGCGTTGTACGAGAGAAGCACTTAATTTCGGCAAGTACTACTGTGCTGTCAATTTGTGAATAAGACATGTTATATTTCTCACTTTTTTTTTATTTTTTTTTTTAAACAGTGGTCGCTTTTGGGCGTGAAGCTATATTTGGTCATCGGGATTTCAAAGCAAGGGAATTGCAGGTGCCACTGCCTACTAAACGTAAAGGTACGTCATATTCTGTGAGTATAATGACATTATTGAAACGGCATGTATGTTTAATATGTTTTTTTTTTTTTGTAAACACAGAAATGTTCAGCAGTTGGTGGTTTTTGTTTTGAAATGAACCGGATGTGCAGCTCGTGCTACTGCTGCGTTCAAGCTATTCTGGCAGTCAGACAAATGAAACCCGTTTCACTTGCCTCTCTCTAAACGTCCGACAGCCTTTAAAAACAGACATCAAAGCGTGTCTTCATTCCTTGAAACTGACAGGTACTTGTAAACATGGCTCGGCAAGAAAATACAAGACTCGCTCGGCCTCATGGAACCGAGGTGAAGGGCAGAAACGGCTCTTACTTTTTGGAATAACTATTTTACACCGGGAGGTAAGTTTTGTTCAGTAAACGCACCACTGTATATACACAATGTCGAGTCTTCACACACGTTATATCTCGTAACTATATTGTCTTCAGCTGTCATTGGAATGTTTGTTTTTGCGTCACGGTCGGACTTATCAATGGTTACAGTGGTAGTGGCGTCCCTTGCAGTTGTTTACGAGCAATATTGTTAAAAGTAATTGTGTAAAAGCGAGGCGATGACAACGGCGGTGAAGTTGACTGTTACATAATAGGAGGGGGAGGGGGGGCGTTGCCTTCACGTACACAGCACTTCCTGTAATTTCGAAACACCAGAGTGCCATATGACGTCATGCATCATTCATCAGAGCCCAAATAGTTGACGTTTCATCAGTACTTGCAGTGCGCAATTAGTCTTGTGTTCACTCATCATTTTAGTATTACACAGTTGCTATTCATGCACCGGTAAACTATTACATAATGTATCATTTAGGTGTATGGAGAAGTTATGTAACACCCATGCTGTTTTGACATGGACTAGAGTAAATATGACCATGTTTCTTTCTGGATGCTTTCCCTGTAGGACCACACCCACCTTTGCTTCCGAGCCCAACTAAAAGCTATCTTGTCAGGTTGTGATGTAATCATAGCAAAATGTCCTGACGTACTTAAACACACACTTGAGCTGGGTCAGATATATGAAGATAACATTACCACATACGGCCCATTGTAAGGTGAAAAATGTCATTTCCATCCCAGTTGTGACGTGTCGGGATGCTCCAACTTTGAATTGGTTAAAGGCCTACTGAAATGAGATTTTCTTACTTAAATGGGGATAGCAGGTCTATTCTATGTGTCATACTTGATCATTTCGCGATATTGCCATATTTTTGCTGAAAGGATTTAGTAGAGAACATCGACTATAAAGTTTAAAATTTTTGGTTGCTAATAGAAAAGCCCTGCCTTTACCGAAAGTATGTGTGCGTGATGTCACGAAATGCAGGGCTCCACACATAATCCCATTGTTTTTAATGGGAGCCACAAGCAGTAAGAGCAATTCGGACCGAGAAAGCGATAATTTCCCTATTAATTTGAACGAGGATGAAAGATTTGTGAATTAGGATATTGATAGTGAAGGACTAGAAAAAAAAAAAAAAAAAAAAAAAGCGAGGGCAGTGGGAGCGATTCAGAGGTTATTAGACACATTTACTAGGATAATTCCGGAAGATCACTTATTTGGTTATTGTTTTATTGGGTTTTAGTGAGATTTTAAAGATTGTAAAGACATACCTCGAGGTCAGATGGCTGCGGTAAACACACACTGTCTCAGAGAGAAGCCGAGGAGCCAAGCTCACAGCCGCTGCGGGACGACGAATAATCCACTGATGTCTTTGGCAATATATATATATTACAATTTCCCCATCCAAAAACATGCTGGTTGACGTAGAGAAAACATGTTCGCTGCTCCACAACAAACAAACACCGGCTGTATCTCGATGCTAAAGGTAGCTGCAATACACCGCTTTCCATCAACAGCATTCTTCTTTGACGCCTCCATTATTAAATTAACAAATTGCTAAAGATTCAGCAACACAGATGTCCAAAATACTGTGTAATTACGGCATGAACAGACACTACTTTTAGCTGTGTCGTGCAGCGCTAATGTTTTCTAACAGTCCGTGACGTCACGCGTATGTGTCATCATTCCGCAACGTTTTCAACAAGAAACTCGCGGGAAATTTAAAATTGCAATTTCCATCCATCTTCCGCTTATCCGAGGTCGGGTCGCGGGGGCAGCAGCCTAAGCAGGGAAGCCCAGACTTCCCTCTCTCCAGCCACTAGGTCTAGCTCTTCCCGGGGGATCCCGAGGCGTTCCCAGGTCAGCCGGGAGACATAGTCTTCCCAACGTGTCCTGGGTCTTCCCCGTGGCCTCCTACCAGCTGGACGTGCCCTATACACCTCCCTAGGGAGGCGTTCGGGTGGGATCCTGACCAGATGCCCGAACCACCTCATCTGGCTCCTCTCGATGTGGAGGAGCAGCGGCTTTACTTTGAGTTCCTCCCGGATGGCAGAGCTTCTCACCCTATCTCTAAGGGAGAGCCCCGCCACAATGCGGAGGAAACTCATTTCGGCCGCTTGTACCCGTGATCTTATCCTTTCGGTCATGACCCAAAGCTCATGACCATAGGTGAGGATGGGAACGTAGATCGACCGGTAAATTGAGAGCTTTGCCTTCCGGCTCAGCTCCTTCTTCACCACAACGGATCGATACAACGTCCGCATTACTGAAGACGCCGCACCGATCCGCCTGTCGATCTCACGATCCACTCTTCCCTCACTCGTGAACAAGACTCCTAGGTACTTGAACTCCTCCACTTGGGGCAGGGTCTCCTCCCCAACCCGGAGATGGCATTCCACCCTTTTCCGGGCGAGAACCATGGACTCTGACTTGGAGGTGCTGATTCTCATTCCGGTCGCTTCACACTCAGCTGCGAACCGATCCAGTGATATTTCATCATTGATGCATAAACTATCAGACTGTGTGGTCGGTGGTAGTAGTGATGAAGTATTAACATTGCAACACATGCCAATACGGCCTTTTTAGTTTACTAAATTGCAATTTTAAATTTCGCGGGAAGTATCATGTTGAAAACGTTGCATGAAGACGCGTGACGTCACGGACATGCGTTCTTCCAGACCTGATCCCAGCTATAAGTTGTCTGCTTTAATCACATAATTACACAGTATTCTGGACATCTGTGTTACTGAATCTTTTGCAATTTGTTCAAGTAATAATGGAGACGTCAAAGAAGAAAGCTGGCGACAACTAAAAAAAAAAAAAAAAGCCAAATAAAAAGTAAAACACACTTCTCTGCGTCGAATACCTTTTAGTCTTTTAGGGTAAAGTTTTGTCAATAAGTGCATTAAAATAGGTTAGGAGAATTTTCAAAAGTAAACTGCAGGGTTTTGACACTTAAGATGATTTCCCTTGTTGGAAGAAAACATATCAAAATAGACTGTTTGTTGTTGCCTGGAATCTGATGACATTGTCAAGATGTGATGTTGACGAGTAAGAACATTACACGCGCTAGGTTAGTTACAAACTGTATATCAAAGGTGCAGACAACACAGTTGAGGACACAATGTTCTCGCTCATGTTGCACAAATACATACATAATTACGTCTGGCTGCTCTCCAAACCATTGCAACACCAAGTGCACCTGTCCAGTGTTGAACAGATTTTAGATCACCTTAATTCCACTTGGCCTATTTTGTGGATTGAGAATTTAAATAGCTACAAACAGCTAAATTCTTTATTTTTTAAACACAGATTTGTGCACACTTTAGTCTTTCAAAGTGCACCTCACCTGTGAAAGATTGTACATGTTTAGTGAAATTGTTGTCCCAATCCTTGGGGTGGTAAGTGCATATTTAATTAACCATGTGTGTAAGTTGCCATGGTTACATCACCCTGATACAGACAGCATTATAGCCAATGCTCTGTGGTATGAATTCTGTGGCACATTATAATCATATAAATGAGTACATGCCATAAAGCAGTGGTTCTCAACCTTTTTTCAGTGAAAATGTTTATAATTCAAGTACCCCCTAATCAGAGCAAAGCATTTTTGGTTGGAAAAAGAGATAAAGAGGTAAAATACAGCACTATGTCATCAGTTTCTGATTTATTAAATTGTATAACAGTGCAAAATATTGCTCATTTGTAGTGGTCTTTCTTGAACTCCATCCATTTTTCTACCGCTTATTCCCTTTGGGGTCGCAGGGAGCGCTGGTGCCTATCTCAGCTACAATTGGGTGGAAGGCGGTGTACACCCTGGACAAGTTGCCAGCTCATCGCAGCTTTCTTGAACTATTTGGGGAAAAAAAGGTATAAAAATATCTAAAAACTTGTTGAAAAATAAACAAGTGATTCAATTATAAAGATTTCTACACATAGAAGTAATAATCAACTTAAAGTGTCCTCTTTGGGGATTGTAATAGTAATATCCGGATTTATGAATTTAATTCTAAACATTTCTTCACAAAAAAAGAAATCTTTAACATCAATATTTATGGAACATATCCACAAAAAATCTAGCTGTCAACACTGAATATTGCATTGTATTTTTTTTTCACAGTTTGAGCTTACATTAATATTGAAATATTATTCAATAAATATGTTTATAAAGGATTTTTTAAATTGTTGCTATTTTTAGAATATTTTTTAAAACTCTTACGTACCCCTTAGCATACCTTTTTTTTTTTTTTTTTTTTTTTTTTTTAAAGCAGTGGTCCCCAACCACCGGGCCGTGGCCCGATTGATACCGGGCCGCAGAAGAATTAAAAAAACAAAAAAAACATATATATATCCATCCATCCATTTTCTACCGCTTATTCCCTTTTGGGGCCGCGGGGGTCGTTGGCGCCTATCTCAGCTACAATCGGGCGGAAGGCGGGGTACACCCTGGACAAGTCGCCACCTTATATATATATATTTTTTTTAATTTTATTTTATTAAATTAACATAAAAAACACAATATACTCTTAGAATTAGTGCACCAACCACAAAAACCTCCTTTTCATTACAAAAACGTCCCTTTTTCATGACAGAGAGAAAAAAAAAAAAAAAAAAAAAGATTCCCCCCACCCCGGGCCGCGGGACAAATTAAGCGTTGACCGGTCCGCGGATACAAAAATGTTGGGGACCACTACCTTCAAGTACCCCCATTTGAGAACCAGTTCATAAAGACCCCAGGTTTATTTGTATTCCATTTTTCTCTCCAAATATACATTCAATTAAATGTTTCAGGATCCGTCTGTCATTGTACCTTCATCAACTGTACACAGGAAATGTTTTAAAGTATCAGCAGAGTGGAAAATCAAGTTGGCTATTATATCATTTATGATACCAAATAAATTGACATGATCAAAATAGTATCAACCTCACAGAGATTCCCGAGCTCTTTTGAGAGTTAATGAGCAAGCCAGTCAAGCACTGATCCAATTCCTATTAACCACAAAGCTAATCAAGCAGACTTTGTGAGCCAACAATGATGACTTTAGGAAAAAATATAATCCAAAACTTTTATTTTTGAGCCAAAACACAGAGGGTGAATAATAAGTTTTAGAAGCCGAGTGTTAAAAGGATGCAGCTTTATTGAAAAACTATATACCATTAACAGCATTGCGAGGTGCTAAACATACAAGCTAACCATATATATATAGTATATATATATATATATATATATATATATATATATATATATATATATATATATATATTAGGGGTGTGGGAAAAAATCGATTCGAATGTTGTGCGATTCAGAATCGATTCTTTTTTTTTTTTTGTCTTAAATCCATTTTTTTTCCTTTTTTAATCAATCCAACAAGCCAGTACACAGCAATACCATAACAATGCAATCCAATTCCAAAACCAAACCTGACCCAGCAACACTCAGAACTGCAATAAACAGAGCAATTGAGAGAAGACACAAACACGACACAGAACAAACTAAAAGTATTGAAACGAAAATGAATATTATCAACAACAGTATCAATATTAGTTATAATTTCAGCATAGCAGTGATTAAAAATCCCACATTGACATTATTATTAGACATTTATAAAAATTATTAAAAAAAAGTGTCACAGTGGCTTACACTTGCATCGCATCTCATAAACTTGACAACACACTGTGTCCAATGTTTTCACAAAGATAAAATAAGTCATATTTTTGGTTCGTTTAATAGTTAAAACAAATTTACATTGCAATCAGTTGATAAAACATTGTCCTTTACAATTATAAAAGCTTTTTTTTTTTTTTTTTTTTGCTAGCATGTCAGCAGACTGAGGTAGATCCTGCTGAAATCCTATGTATTGAATAAATACAGAATTGTTTTGAATCGGAAAAATATTGTTTTTTTAATCAAGAATTGCGTTGAATTGAAAAAATCGATATATAATCGAATCGTGACCCAAGAATCAATATTGAATTGAATCGTGGGACACCCAAAGATTCGCAGCCTTAATATATATATATATATATATATATATATATATATATATATATATATATATATATATATATATATATATATATAAATAACCATATATTAACCATTTATGCTACATCCATGGCCACGTTTGTCCACTACAAGGAGGGAGATGCATAGATTATAATCTAGAATTGACTTTTCGCAAGTTTCAGATGAAGCAGAAGAAGCCGCCTGTCTAATGTGGCAGCACTAGCATTATTTTTTTTGATTGATTGAGACTTTTATTAGTAGATTGCACAGTACAGTACATACTAACCCCCTTGTTTACCTGTATGTCATCTTTTTTGTAAGGGGCGCTGGAAGCCGGCAGACCCGTCAGCGATCCTGTTCTGTCTCCCTGTAATGTTTGTCTGATCTTGAATGGGATTGTGCTGAAAATTTTAATTTTCCTGAAGGAACTCTCCTCACGGAATAAATAAAGTACTATCTAATCTAATTCCGTACAATTGACCACTAAGTGGTAACACCCAAATAAGTTTTACAACTTCTTTAAGTCGGGGTCCACGTTAATCAATTCATGGTAATGGCTCACTGCTATTAATGCACTGCTAAAATAGTCAGTCTGTGTTGGCGCTTATAATAACAATGTCGGTCATATTTGGTTAATTTTCAGGTCACGACATCCAGCCATAATGGAGACGTCAAAGAAGAAAGCTGTAGTTGGGAAGTGGTGTATTGTGGCCGCCTTTAGCAACACAAACACAGCCGGTGTTTCATTGTTTACATTCCTGAAAGATGACGGTGAAGCTTTACTATGGAACAGAGCGGTCAAGCGAACATGGTTGGATTGGACCACACACACAAAGTACAGTGTATTATGTGTATTAATAAAAAAACATTTTACCATTCTGAAGGCGATCTATGTCTTGGGCTACTCCAGCATCATTATGCGTCCTCCTGACCATCGCCGTCAGCGTCGGGTTCAAAGCGGTAAGGCTTTATTCCTTGTTGCGGTTGGGCCTGGCTGAGTGGTACTGCCGGCTGCACGGCGCCTGTCACAGTATCTTCCCTATCTGAATCGCTCCCTCGCTGCCCTCTTGTCCTTTTTTTTCTTTTTTTTTCACTCTTTCCTCATCCACTAATCTTTAATCCTTGCTCAAATTAATGGAGAAATCGTCGCTTTCTCTGTCCGAATCGCTCTTGCTGCTGGTGTCCATGATTGTAAACAATGTTCAGATGTGAGGAGCTCCACAACCTGTGACGTCACGCGCACATCGTCTGCTACTTCCGGTACAAGCAAGGCTTTTTTATTAGCGACCAAAAGTTGCGAACTTTATCGTGGATGTTCTCTACTAAATCCTTTCAGCAAAAATATGGCAATATCGCGAAATGATCAAGTATGACACATAGAATGGACCTGCTATCCCCGTTTAAATAAGAAAATCTCATTTCAGTAGGCCTTTAAATGTATCTTCCATTATTACATGACTGCAAATTATTTACTTCTCAGACTTCTTTTGAATGTGAAATGATACATTTCTTAACAATTGTTGCTTGCTTCAAAGTAGCACCTGTCATCTTTTTGGTTTAGGCAACTTATGAGTGGGGCTTCACGGTGGCACGTCTGCCTCACAATACGAAGTTCCTGCAGTCCTGGGTTCAAATCCAGGCTCGGGATCTTTCTGTGTGGAGTTTGCATGTTCTCCCCGTGAATGCGTGGGTTCCCTCCGGGTACTCCGGCTTCCTCCCACTTCCAAAGACATGCACCTGGGGATAGGTTGATTGGCAACACTAAATTGGCCCTAGTGTGTGAATGTGAGTGTGAATGTTGTCTGTCTATCTGTGTTGGCCCTGCGATGATGTGGCGACTTGTCCAGGGTGTACCCCGCCTTCCGCCCGATTGTAGCTGAGATAGGCGCCAGCACCCCCCGCGACCCCGAAAGGGAATAAGCGGTAGAAAATGGATGGATGGATGGAACTTATGAGTTTGAATGTTGTTTGTGTTGGTCCAGTGACGAGGTGGGGACTTGTCCAGGGTGTACTCAGCTTTCCGCCAGAGTGCAGCTGGGATAGGCTCCAGCCCCCTCGCCACCCCGAAAGGGACAAGTGGTAGAAAATGGATGGATGGATGGTGCTTGTTTTTATGTAAAATAAGTGTCTTTTTTTTCCCCCCTTCTTTCGCCACTTGTAATGCACATTACTGCCACCTATAGGCCTGGAGTGGACAGTACAAGGTAAGAAAATAAAACTTGACGAATGGAGGTACTCACTTAAAGAGTTTCCTCGTTAATGTATCTGCAAAAGAAGAAATTAAAGCATCTTCACAGTATCTGTCCGAGCTCGTGTTGCGACAGAAATTAGGCTAACCTCTCCATTATTCATTATTGAATTATTCATTTTAATAAATGGTGTGTTTTGTCATCAGCAGCCAGTATGGTGAAAGAGGAGCTCAGGTTGAGCGAGCGTGGTTCTCATCCTCCGAGCAGCAAGAACACCAAAGACAAGAGCAACAGTTTGACTCTAAAGGCGATGCGCCAGGTTAAGGTCACGGACGACCGCCGCCAACGAGGCTGCAGCTCCGAAAAAGACTCTGGCTACTCTGGTGAGGCGACGTAAACATGGCCGAGGTTTTCAATGTCTCTTTAGGCCAGGGGTGTCCAAACTTTTTCCACTGAGGGCCACACATGGGAAAGTTAAAGCATGCGGGGGCCATTTTCATATTTTTCATTTTCAAACCATAACAAAATATATGGGTTTTGAAAATGTATTTGACCTTTAGGGGTCCCGGGGACCATGAAGGGTCTGTTAATAAAATGTTAAAAATAATTCAATTTTTTATTTAACGCTTACAGTAAATCTCTATATCAACCTTAAAAAACCAAAGAAAAAAGTTTTATGGCATTTCTGTCAAAAACAACTTTGTTTTTCATAGTAAAACTGAAATATGCAGTATTTAGTAATTAGAGCCCTAAAAGATCAATAATGCAGGACACCATTGATTCTAATTATTTTATATTTTTGAGTGAGTGGGGCTTCACGGTGGAAGAGGGGTTAGTGCGTCTGCCTCACAATACGAAGTTCCTGCAGTCCTGGGTTCAAATCCAGGCTCGGGATCTTTCTGTGTGGAGTTTGCATGTTCTCCCCGTGAATGCGTGGGTTCCCTCCGGGTACTCCGGCTTCCTCCCACTTCCAAAGACATGCACCTGGGGATAGGTTGATTGGCAACACTAAATTGGCCCTAGTGTGTGAATGTGACTGTGAATGTTGTCTGTCTATCTGTGTTGGCCCTGCGATGAGGTGGCGACTTGTCCAGGGTGTACCCCGCCTTCCGCCCGATTGTAGCTGAGATAGGCGCCAGCGCCCCCCGCGACCCCAAAAGGGAATAAGCGGTAGAAAATGGATATTTTTGAGTAATCACAGTGAATAGATAAATAAAATACCACTAAGTATATCTGGAATCCAAAAGGTGCCCCACTCAGAAAGTGATACATTTTTATTAGGGTTTTTTTAAATGTATTTTTTTAACTTTCAACACTTAAGTTATTGCTGGCAGTAAGTCGGACACTTTTCCAGTGAAGGTTGGACTCCGCCAAGGCTGTTCTTTGTCACCGATTCTGTTCATAACTTTTATGGACAGAATTTCTAGGCGCAGTCAAGGCATTGAGGGGTTCCGGTTTGGTGGCCACGGGATTAGGTCTCTGCTTTTTGCAGATGATGTAGTCCTGATGGCTTCATCTGGCCGGGATCTTCAGCTCTCACTGGATCGGTTCGCAGCCGAGTGTGAAGCGACCGGAATGAGAATCAGCACCTCCAAGTCCGAGTCCATGGTTCTCGCCCGGAAAAGGGTGGAGTGCCATCTCCGGGTTGGGGAGGAGACCCTGCCCCAAGTGGAGGAGTTCAAGTACCTAGGAGTCTTGTTCACGAGTGGGGGAAGAGTGGATCGTGAGATCGACAGGCGGATCGGTGCGGCGTCTTCAGTAATGCGGACGTTGTATCGATCCGTTGTGGTGAAGAAGGAGCTGAGCCGGAAGGCAAAGCTCTCAATTTACCGGTCGATCTACGTTCCCATCCTCACCTATGGTCATGAGCTTTGGGTCATGACCGAAAGGATAAGATCAAGGGTACAAGCGGCCGAAATGAGTTTCCTACGCCGGGTGGCGGGGCTCTCCCTTAGAGATAGGGTGAGAAGCTCTGCCATCCGGGAGGAGCTCAACGTAAAGCCGCTGCTCCTCCACATCGAGAGGAGCCAGATGAGGTGGTTCGGGCATCTGGTCAGGATGCCACCCGAACGCCTCCCTAGGGAGGTGTTTAGGGCACGTCCAACCGGTAGGAGGCCACGGGGAAGACCCAGGACACGTTGGAAAGACTATGTCTCCCGGCTGGCCTGGGAACGCCTCGGGATCCCCCGGGAAGAGCTAGACGAAGTGGCTGGGGATAGGGAAGTCTGGGCTTCCCTGCTTAGGCTGCTGCCCCCGCGACCCGACCTCGGATAAGCGGAAGATGATGGATGGATGGATGGCACTTAAGTTACGTGATGAACTTCAGATATACCCGTCAATTTAACATTTAAACTATTTTTTGTTTGTTTTATGCTCTTTTGTCAAAGAAACCTTTGTTTTATATGGCAACTGCACAATATATGCAATATTTACCACGTAAAACATTTTAAAGTGAAATATTTGAACTAATTGGAGTTTTGAAAATAATTCATTATATCATGGATTTTTTTTGTCTTTTTTTTGAGCAATGGCAAAAAAAAATAAAATAAATGATTGATTGAAACTTGTAATTAGTAGATTGCACAGTACAGTACATATTCCGTACAATTGACCACTAAATGGTAACACCTGAATACGTTTTTCAATTTGTTTAAGTCCACGTTAATCAATTCCTGGTAAAGATGGTTTTTACATGGTAAAATAAAGACAAAAGAAGAAGAAAAACAGCCTGCATGGCAACTTTGTGTCAACATTGCAACTTTTTCTCGATCGATTTCACCTCATTCCAATATTTTTAATGTTTTTTTTTTATTTTTCAATAGCATTTCCAGAATGTGTGGCGGGCCGGTGAACAATTTGCTGCGGGCCGCACTTTTGACACCACTGGTTTAGGCTGATTAACTCCCACTCGGCAAGTCAGAACAGGAAATAACTAGTTTAATTAAAGCCAGTCTGCGACAAACAGTGCCGTCAATCATGTGACTAATGGGTCAGGTTTCGTCTTCACTTCAATGTCACTAAACTGCTGATCTCATTACTGCAGACAATGGCTCCGACTGGCAGCCGACTGACGTGGAGGATCAGCAGAGCATTAAAAGTCAGTCCACAGAGGGCGCTGTGGTGCCGCCGTTCCATCACGGCCAAGATGCCGGGAAAGGAAAAACTGGGAATTCTTCACAGATACCAAGAGGCCAACCCATCCAGCCGTTCTACATCGTCAACAACATAGTACTTAAGCAGGTGAGCAGTGATCATACGTCTACATCATGCATGCATGTTTGACGGGGAATAAGGAATGTTTATTTTATCTTGGAGCAACAGCATCTCCTCCTAAATCAGGGGTGTCAGGTTCAAACACTGATGACATCTATTAAGCCAGACAAGAACCGAGGAATTAAAGACTGAATTAAATTTGGCTCAATTTGAGGAGAAACGTCTGGGTTGTACTCTTGTACAGTCTCCAGAACGCTCTGGCGAAAGATTGAACGCTACCTCTTTATTTGGACTTTTCCTGTTTACATAATAGCTGTTTCTAAAAGAAAGGGGGTTATGTAAAGAGCCATTGTTTTCGGTCACATTAACACAAAAGAAAAAGATGCCTCGGGCTTGGACTGGTCCTGGATCGAGCTTGGGCAAGTCTTGGATCAAATGGATCCAGTGATCCCCAACCTTTTTGTAGCTGTGGACCTGTCGACGCTTGGTAATTTGTTTTTGTTTTTTTGTCATGAAAAAGGGAGTTTTTTGGGGTTGGTGCACTAATTGTAAGTGTATCTTGTGTATTTTATGTTGATTTAACCTTCCTCTTGTGTTAGCTTTCTGTTACCATCTCTTATGTTAACGGGTCGGTTTTGACCCATGTCTTAAATCAGCTGTAAAATACACTAAAAACAATTATCTATCATCCAATTTGTTTCTCATCTCTTGGTTACCTCGTTAGGCTTCCTTATCCTTGAAAATATTGGTTTTAATATTTTTGGTTTGGGCCATTGGGCCTTTTATTGTCAGTATACCCCTCGATTTCAATTTTTAAAAATGGTAAAACGAACCTCAAGAGAATCATATAAATAAAAAAAAAGGTTGTTGTGTTACCTAACTATTACTAAGGGGTATTAGAACACATCTCTTAAATAAATGTGTTTTATTTATATTTTCATTTTAAGAATTTTAACTATAGTAACATCTATGGTGTTACGGGTCAATTTCGACCCATATATATTTACTTCAAGAAAAAGGCTAAAACTTATTTTTTTCCGCAACAGAAATCCAACAACCAATCAAGCAAATGAAACCAAGAGAAATAGATTACTAGTTCCAAAACTAATAAAAAAACAAAATCAGAGTGGCAAAAAGTGACACTTTTAGTGTCCGTCTTTTGTTTGTTTTTGTACAGGATAACAAGGTAAAATGAGAATCCACTAAAGCTCACATGATTGGGAGAGGAGCTGGCTGTCAGTGTGTTCAGTTTTGGCTCTTATCATTGCTTTATCATCTTATTTTTATAACTGGGTCGAAACCGACCCTAACAACATCAAGGGCATAATTTCTACCAGAGCATTTTATAATTTAGTGAAAAAAATTTAAATGTTTTATTTTGTTGACAAAGAGGTTCCTGACAAAGTCAAAAAGCTTTGATGCAAAAAAACAAATGTATGTGGTGTTTTTATGCATTTAAAAACTAAAACGGGAAGGTTAATAAAAAATAAATAAATAAATACAATTCTGCAGCCCGGTGGTTGGGGACCACTGAAATACATACCCCTCACGTCTCCTCCCCCCGTACACAATCACTATAATGATTAGGACTAAAAGTCACCTGTGGGGGTTGGGAGGAGGCATTGTAGACAACGCTGTGGATACTTTCTGAATGTTTTAAAGCACGCATCGCTTGTCAGTTGCTTTCTTTGGACTCATTTTGAGCTGGCGAAAATTTTAAAATGTTGTAAAAAAGTCTAAAAAATACTTAAAAGGCACACAAAGTAGCTACCATGAGCATCAAAGCTCAATCAGCCCACTTGCAATGGATGTGCTGCCGGACATAAAATGGCTACGCTGCACTGCAAAAAGTCAGTGTTAAAAAAAAATATACAAAAATGAGTGGTATTTTATTTGAACTAAGCAAAATTATCTGTCAATACAACAAGAAAATTAAGCTTGTCGAGACTTACCAAAACAAGTAAAAATAGCTAACCTCAATGAACCCCAAAATACCTTTTTAAAATAAGTATATTCTCACTAATAACTAGTGCACTTTTCGTGGTAGAAAAAAAGGCTTTTTGCTTAATATGTTGAAAAATATTCTTAAATTAAGCAAATGCTGGTTCTATTATCTTGACATAATGATATGCACTGTGCATCATGATTTTATTTCTATGCGTGAAGTAAATTATCCATCCCATCCATTTTCTACCGCTTATTCCCTTTCGGGATCGCGGGGGGCGCTGGCGCCTATCTCAGCTACTATCGGGCGGAAGGCGGGGTACACCCTGGACAAGTCGCTAACACTGATACAGACAACATTCACACTCACATTCACACATTAGGGCCAAATTAGTGTTGCCAATCAAAATTATTACTTTAAAAAATCAGTTTTATACTTTCGAGTGTTGATTACACAGCTTTGCATCAGTTGATATTCTAGTTTCAAGCATGTTTCACTCAATATAGGTCATCAAATCCCAGCAACAAGCTGTGATATCTTACTGAGATCATTTAGTACCAAAACCCTTAAAACAAGTAAAACACTCTAACATAAAATCTGCTTAGTGAGAAGAATTATCTTATCAGACAGAAAACAAGCAAATATCACCTGTATTTAAGATATTTAATCATACTTAGATTTCAGTTTTTGCAGTGTGCAGACACACAATGGGTGCATGAAACCTTCGTACAGAGACAAGGTGTGTACAGCAAAGCATATTTTTATTCGGTCTGTGGTTGGTAAATTGAAATGAGAGGTTCTTAAAGCTTTCACTGTACTGTCGTTTTTTTCCAAATGTATTTTTGAAAACCCTGTAGACCTAAAGTCAAGTTAAAAAGTGTTAATTGGACAGCTCTTTTATTTAGCTCTTCTGTTTCACTATAAGGCACTTCATTGGCCTAGTGGTTAGTGTCTGCCCTGAGATTGGTAGGTTGTGTGTTCGAACCCTGGCCGAGTCAAAGCAAAGACTATAAAAATGGGACCCATTACCTCCCTGCTTGGCACTCAGCATCAAAGGTTGGAATTGGGGGTTAAATCACTAAAAATTATTCCCGTGAGCGGCACTACTGCTGCTCACTGCTCCCCTCACCTCCCAGGGGGTGAACAAGGAGATAGGACAAATTTCACCACACCGTGTGTGTGACAATCATTGGTACTTTGACTTTAAAGCCATGTGATTCCTCCTCGCCAATCAGCAAGGAATGATTAAAAATGGAATTTAATAAAATAATTAAAAATCTTGCACTGCAATAATTTGATGAGGAGAGCAGTATTCATGCTTCTATGTCAGGGGTGTCAAACTCATTTTAAATCGGGCCACAAGGAGAAAAATCTACTCCCAAGTGGGCCGGACTGATAAATCACGGCACAATAACTTAAAAATAAAGACAACTTCAGATTGTTTTCTTTGTTTAAAAATAGAACAAACACATTCTGAAATTGTACACATCATAATGTTGTTAGGCCTTTTTTTACATTTACATGTTGCGGTTAATAGTATTCTATCTTTATTTGTCATTATTGATATTTTCTGAATATATTGTGATAATGTTCATCCAACTCATTGGTGTTAATTTTCAATCCATCAAGATCAAAAAAACTATACCAAAATTAAATCTGCAAGCAGCGATGGACGGGACCGCTTTGGCTGCTGCCCCCGCGACCCAAACCCGGATAAGCGTTAGAAGATGGATGGATAGTAGCTACTATTAGCAAACAGACTTAGTAACTCGCCGTAATATCTTAACGTTGATACACTGGCAAAAATGACATTTTTTAGGAACATTTTGTTTAGAAGGGGTTTTTGCCAACTTCCTGTAGATTTTTGCTGAAGGATGTCTATTATTAAATTGTAGGTCTCAGTGAGACTTACATAGAGGTTTTTGTTTCATGTCTCTCCCCGACATTCCTACCGGAAGTTACAAGCAGTTTTGTCTGTTTTTTTCCTAGGAGCATTTTTTTCTGTGTTTTATTCCTAGGGGCGCTAGAGAGCAATTTTGAGTTTTGGGGTTTATTTTTTTTATTAGATTGCAATTTTTGCCAGTACTGATGTGTGTGTCCAGTTTGGTGAGTTTTGAAGCATTTTGAAGGGGTGAAATTACAGCTCAAAGAGGCAAAAATGACCTTTTTTAGGAAACTTTGCGCAGGGGTTCTTTGAAGGCGTGTAAAATCAAAACCGGAGCAGTTATTAAAACTCTATGAATAAGTTTTAATCAGAAGGGTTCAATCTCTCTCCTGTGCGAGTTTGAAGCCGACAAGACAAACGCGCTCAGAGGAGATAGTGTTAGAAAAAAGGTGACGGGTTTTTACAAAACTTTTGTTTTGAAGGGGTAATTGCTAACTTCCTGTTGATTTTTTGCTGAAGGATGCCATTTATTAAAACGTAGCTCTAAGTGAAACCTACAGAGGTTTTTGTTTCATGTCTCTCCGACATTCCTACCGGAAGTTACAAGCAGTTTTGTCTGTTTTCTTCCTAGGAGCATTTTTTTCTGTGTTTTGTTCCTAGGGGCGCTAGAGAGCAATTTTGAGTTTTTTTTTTGTTTTTGTTTTTATTAGATTGCAATTTTCGCCAGTACTGACGTGTGTGTCCAGTTTGAGTTTTGAAGCGTTTTGAGGGGGTCGAATTACAGCTCAAAGAGGTAAAAATGACCTTTTTTAGGAAACATTGCGCAGGGGTTCTTTGAAGGCGTGTAAAATCAAAACCGGAGCAGTTATTAAAACTCTATGAATAAGTTTTAATCAGAAGGGTTCAATCTCTCTCCTGTGCGAGTTTGAAGCCGACAAGACAAACGCGCTCAGAGGAGATAGTGTTAGAAAAAAGGTGACGGGTTTTTACAAAACTTTTGTTTTGAAGGGGTAATTGCTAACTTCCTGTTGATTTTTGCTGAAGGATGCCATTTATTAAAACGTAGCTCTAAGTGAGACCTACAGAGGTTTTCGTTTCATGTCTCTCCGACATTCCTACCGGAAGTTACAAGCAGTTTTGTCTGTTTTCTTCCTAGGAGTAGTTTTTTCTGTGTTTTGTTCCTAGGGGCGCTAGAGAGCAATTTTGAGTTTTGTGGTTTTTTTTATTTTTTTTTATTAGATTGCAATTTTCGTCAGTACTGATGTGTGTGTCCAGTTTGGTGAGTTTTGAAGCATTTTGAGGGGGTCAAATTACAGCTCAGAGGCAAAAATGACCTTTTTTAGGAAACTTTGCACAGGGGTTCTTTTAAGGTACGTAAAATCAAAACCGGAGCAGTTATTAAAACTCTATGAATAATTTTTAATCAGAAGGGTTCAATCTCTCTCCTGTGCGAGTTTGAAGCCGACAAGACAAACGCGCTCAGAGGAGATAGTGTTAGAAAAAAGGTGACGGGTTTTTACAAAACTTTTGTTTTGAAGGGGTAATTGCTAACTTCCTGTTGATTTTTGCTGAAGGATGCCATTTATTAAAACGTAGCTCTGAGACCTACAGAGGTTTTTGTCTCATGTCTCTCCGACATTCCTACCGGAAGTTACAAGCAGTTTTGTCTGTTTTGTTCCTAGGAGCAGTTTTTTCTGTTTTGTTCCTAGGGGCGCTAGAGCGCAATTTTGAGTTCTGGGTTTTTTTTTTTTTTATTGATTGCAATTTTCGACAGTCCTTATGTGTGTGTCCAGTTTGGTGAGTTTTGAAGCATTTTAAGGGGGTCAAATTACAGCTCAAAGAGGCAAAAATGACAATTTTTAGGAAAAATTTGTTTTGGAGGGGTTTTTGCCTACTTCCTGTTGATTTTTGCTGAAAGAAGTGAGTGTATGAAGTCTAAGTCAGACCTACATAGTTGTTTCATGTCTCTACAACATTCCTAATAGAAGTTACAAGCAGTTTTGTCTGTGTTTTTTCTAGGGGGCGCTAGAGCGCAATTTTTATTTTTAGGGTTTGATTGTTTAATAAGTTGGGAAGGTTTGCCATATCAATGCGTGTAAAATTTGGTGAGTTTTGAAGCATGTTAAGGGGGTCAAATTACAGCGCTAAGGTGCGGAATAATAAAGAAAGAAAGAATAAAACCTTACAGATACAATAGGGTCCTTTGTACCAATAGGGACATTGTGGTCCCTAATTACGCTATTTATGTAGTTTGATCATTTTCCTCGACTGATTTACTAACATCATGTGGTTTATTTTGTACATATGTAGCGTCATCTCCAAAGATACAAAGAATGGCTATTACGACATCCTGTGGACACATTTAGAACAGCTATTTATTTCATTAAAACAATTCAGGTTAATTTTCATACTCTGCAAACTCATTCCGCGGCCCTCGGGTCGTATGTTTGACACCCCTGTTCTATGTTGACAATCGATATTTACTCCTACTCTGTCCTTGTCCAGCAGCCAGAAAGTGTCCAGAAAAACGGCAGGCTGCTGTGGAGAAATAGTCTGGGTGAGGCGGCAGGCTCTGGCAGCACAAATATGATCCTCTTCCAGCAGCCCAGCCTGATGCCGACCGCCCTCCACCTCCACAAGCCCTCGTCTCAGAAGAACAACCAGGCGACCCACTTGCCCATCCTCAACTCCTACCCCTGCATCGCACCGCACCCGAGCAAGAAGCCGCCGGATAAGACCTTGTCCAACGACCAGGTGCAGAAATTGAGGAAGAGGGTGTACACAGAACGCACGGGATACCTCAAAGCTGTGGCCACCTCGGAGCAGCCCTGTTCAACGTCATCATCTTCACCCGCCTCCAGTCCTGCTGCAGCCTCTTCTTGCAAGACTCCTCCTTCTCCGTCCTCCAGCTCCTCGGTCCACATCAGCCGGGGGCCTCAGGGCACTCGCCACCGCCGCTTCCTCAACATGGCGGAGATCCTGCGTCAGTCGGGTTTGCTGGACATCACGCTCCGTACCAAAGAGCTGCTGCGCCAAAGCTACGCCACCGAGCGGGAGATTGCCGAGCTGCGCGAGCACACAGAGCTGCTCTGCCGGGCCGCTGATTGCGGCACCGCTGCCACCTGGCAGAGCGTGCACAGGACCATGGCCGAGTCCAGCTACTATCCCAGCCTGAAAAACCTGCAACATTTCCAATCGCCGTCTCATCTGGATTCAGCTGGAGACGCCGTGGACATACCAAGACAGAACTGTGAGGCAGAAGTGTCTCGTGAGGAAGTTGCCTTTAAACCTCCAGATAGCCTAACTGGTCAAATGTGACGTGTGCCTTTAGAAGGAAAAGCAGCACTCAGGTCCAACCAGGCACTTCTTTCTGGACAATGCGTGTGATGTTGATCATCCATGGATACCGACAATCCCTTTTTTATATTTCATAACCACTATGGTGGACCCCCATGGCTTACACACCGCCTCTCCAGGGGCAACCATTACCCCGAATTTCTCCTGATTTCCACCCGGAAAACAATATTGGGGGCGTGCCTTAAAGACACTGCCTTTAGCGTCCTCTACAACCTGTCGTCACGTCCGCTTTTCCGCCATACAAACAGCAGTCACACAATATATGCAGCTTTTACACACACGTGAATGCAAGGCATACTTGGTCAACAGCCATACAGGTCTCACTGAGGGTGGCCGTATAAACAACCTTAACACTGTTACAAATATGCCCCACACTGTGAACCCACACCAAACAAGAATGAGAAACACATTTCGGGAGAGCATCCGCACCGTAACACAACAGAACAAATACCCAGAACCCCTTGCAGCACTAACTCTTCCGGGACGCTACAATATACACCCCTTGCTACCACCAAACCCCGCCCACTTCCCGAATTCTGAGGTCTCAAGGTTGGCAAGTATGCCCCATGGTCCTCCAGCGCTCTTCTTCAGTGGTATAAAGTTGCCTCCGCCTTAGACAAGGGGTGTCCAAAGTCCGGTTTTAAGCCATTTGCGTCCCGCAGTGTATTCCAGGGAAAACAAAACTGTTTTTGCACAACAAAACACAAAACTTGTCTTCAAAGTCTGAGAACATGACCGACTTCCCTTACGCGCTGAAATTTTTAAATTTTTTATTTTTTTTTTGCCCGCATTGTAGGAGCTGATTATTTTTGCCTTCAAACCAGGGATGTCATATGGTTCAGTTTTTTTAAACCAGATTGATCACACATTTGAATTTGGATTCATCATGGTTAGAGATGTAACGATATAAAAACACGGTTATAGTGAACATAATTATTACTTATTATTGTGGTATTGTTAAATGTGTAAAGGGTTTGCTTTAGTTGTTTTTTTAATAACTATAATCGAAACACTGTTAGAAAGTCCACTATTTTGCATGCGTTTTATGTTTTACTGACAAGTCTTCTGGCAGGCGTCCTACTCTGATCAGCGGTTCTTGAATGCATCGTGAAATAAATTCCATGTCATATTCCTATGAGTATAGACCGATCACTGTGTTCTAAAGTACAGCTTGTAGATTTAATGTACAAAATTAAATATTTGGCATCAGTTAGTCCAGGATATTATCAGTGTTATCAATCATGGTTTTTCAATCATTTTAATTTAAAACTAATACTGACTGCATGGAGTTTTACTGCAGTTATCATTAATACCGTGAGATCTTGGCTGCATAATTGAAATTAATCGAACTATTTGGACACAAATGCCAGTTTTTATTGTTAGGATGTCATTAAGCATCATTTATAAACCTGTTTTACTTTATACTTTATACGTTATTTGCTCATAACAGTTGTATTTAAAGTCCAGTCAGGGTGGATTCTTAAAGGTAAATTTAGCAGTGAGCACGGAGCTCCTCATTCATCTTCGTACTGACGCATACGTTGACCCGATAACAGAGCGTACAACAAACCTTTCAGTAACCATCCGCACTTAAGCTAAAGGAACGTTTAAAGTCCAAATAAATTGTGTGATCAATCGGCGCATTAATGTCATTTTGTGTGATTCATCTCACGAGGTAACTTATTTTTGGATAGCCCTACTTTTAGACATAACACAGGTTAATACTAATGTTTTCCGTGTTTTTCTCAGGGTGCTGCACCTTTAGTGAAGTGAATTATATTTATATAGTGCTTTTCTCTAGTGACTCAAAGCGCTTTACATAATGAAACCCAGTATCTAAGTTACATTCAAACCAGTGTGGGTGGCACTGGGAGCAGGTGGGTAAAGTGTCTTGCCCAAGGACACAACGGCAGTGACTAGGATGGCGGAAGCGGGAATTGAACCTGCAACCCTCAATTTACCAACCGAGCTATGCCGCCCCTTACACTTTGAGAACTCCCAGGATAAAGTACAGTGGAACCTCAATTTACCGTCTTAATTGGTTCTGAAACAGGGCTGGTAAATCAAAAAGTTGGCATAAAAAATTTTTTCACAGAAAATAATATAAATATGAATTATGGATTCCAGCCTCGACAAAACTCAATATAATAATGGATTAGATTTTATATCACACTCTATTATTAGATATTCAAAGCGCTAACAGAGAAGTGGGAACCCATCATTCATTCACACCTGGTGGTGGTAAGCTACATTTGTAGCCACAGCTGCGCTGGGGTAGACTGACGGAAGCGAGGCTGCCAGTTTGCGCCTACGAGCCCTTAGACCACCGCCCAGTGTTCTGCACCGGGGGCAAGGGTGAAGTGTCCTGCCCAAGGACACATCGGCAGCAATTTGGATTTCAAGAGGCGGGGAGCGAACCTGCAACCCCTCAGATTTCTGGCATGGCAATTTTAGTTAGTCTGTACACTTTGAACACATTATATAAAGTGTTTTACAGTACAGTAGTGTATATCAAACAAACATAACAAAGAGGTGATGACTAGTAACAAGCTGAACTGCCTACATGCGCACACACACACAGAAGTCCCTTTGGTGCCCTCACAAATGATAAGAAGTCACACAATCCTTAACTTTTATAACCATTTTGTTACAATAATATACTTCTAAAAAGTAAAATCCACTTGGAGTACGGCAAAGGAGTATAGGAGAGAAAGGCGTAGAAGGGAGGGCGAGGGGGGCTGAATGCGTGTGTGTGCTCTCGGAAGAGGTGTCACTGAACAAGAGGGTCTTCTACGCTGCTGTGAAATAAGTCTTCTTTGGCATTTTTTTATTTTTTTATTTTTTGACCAAAAAAGTCTGTTCTCATCACAATTGAAATGAAAAATTACTGTTTTCCAAAGCTGGCTTCTTCAATATCTTCGATACGCGCAAGCACAAAATGGATGAATGAATCTTTCGCACTCAAAGACATAGTTTGCACACAAAAGGCATATTTGGCTCATTCTAAAAGTTCCTAAACCAAAATGTTTGCAATTGGAGGGGCTCTTAAATCGGGGTTCCACTGTATAGTCTTCATCCATCTGTTTTCTCCTTCTCAGTGGCCTAGTGGTTAGAGTGTCCGCCCTGTGATCGGCAGGTTGTGAGTTCAAACCCCGGCCGAGTCATACCAAAGACTATAAAAATGGGACCCGTTACCTCCCTGCTTGGCACTCAGCATCAAGGGTTGGAATTGGGGGTTAAATCACCAGAAATTATTCCCGGGCGTGGCACAGCTGCTGCCCACTGCTCCCCTCGCCTCCCTGGGTGTGAACAAGGAGATGGGTCAAATGCAGAGGACAAATTTCACCACACCTTGTGTGTGTGTGACAATCATTGGGACTTTAACTTCTAACGCTTGTCCCTAATGTTAATAGTAATATTAAATACAACCGTTTACACTCGTATTTTATTAATAATGTGGAGAACAATTGCAGAAAGCAGAGACCTGGGCTGTTTCTCCATGTTTAGTACAAAATGATCGCCAGCCGTAGGTTTGGACACCCCTGTTTTTAGGCCAACTTTGTGTGGCAAAGACAAATGTCCGCATGACTGTAGTACAAAATGCAATTAGGGCCTTAAAACCAAATGCTACTAAATTAAAGTCAACCTGTATAATTGTGTCACAGAAAAGATCTCGATACTTTTCCGTCCCTTTTTTAAAAACTTGACCTTTCTTTAAAGCACAAGTCGAGTATGGCCTCCCCGACATTTTCAGTTTTCTCTTCAGCAGGACTGCTATCTGGCAGCATTATGCAGTCAACTGTCTCAATGTAAACACTCTTAAGATTGACTCAGTAGTTTGATGCCTTGTACTGTTTTGGGTTTTAGTTACTTGCTCTTCTGCTGATGCTGATGGCGGCCACTGACTACATTGCACACGCTTCTGAAACATTGTCAGTTGCGATTTAATAAAATGAAGGTAAAGCACAGATTGTGAGTGTAATTGCTGAAAACTATGTAGGGAAGTACCTAAACCAGGGGTCTCAAACTCAATTTACCTGGGGGCCACTGGATGCAGAGTCTGGGTGAGGCTGGGCCGCCAGAAAATATTTTTTAAATGTCTTTATTTTTATGTTCAACACAAAATAAAATCAAAATATAAATGAACAAAATGAGGGTTAAGAAATGTGAGGCAATGCAAATGAATTAATTAAAAAAAATAACGGTTTGAATTAGTCCAGGTTATCAGAATGTTATTACTGACGGACAGGTGTTGCGGTGTGACTGCAACCATCCATCCATTTTCTACCGCTTATTCCCTTTTTGGGGTCGCGGGGGGCGCTGGCGCCTATATCAGCTACAATCGGGTGGAAGGCGGGGTACACCCTGGACAAGTCGCCAGCTCATCGCAGGGCCAACACAGATAGACAGACAACATTCACACTCACATTCACACACTAGGGCCAATTTAGTGTTGCCAATCAACCTATCCCCAGGTGCATGTCTTTGGAGGTGGGAGGAAGCCGGAGTACCCAGAGGGAACCCACGCATTCACGGGGAGAACATGCAAACTCCACACAGAAAGATACCGAGCCTGGGATTGAACCCAGGACTGCAGGACCTTCGTATTGTGAGGCAGACGCACTAACCCCTCTGCCACCGTGACTGCAACCAGGCACGTTAAAAAACCCTCGTCTCCATGGCAATGTCTCTGTCGCTTTCACTCATTTGCCACTTTTCCACTAATGCACGGGTAGGCAACCCAGAACATTGATAAAGCCATTTTGGACCGATGGGGGGGGGTTGTTCTCTGCTTGGATCACGCAAGTGACGTCAATGTTCGGCCCTCGAGAGCCACACACCACACCGTGATTGGTAGATTCCTTCAGCTCCGCACACAACGTCAAGCGGCATTCATACAAAATTTGCGGGCCGCGCTAACAATAATCTTTCATATTAAGGTGGGGGCCGCAAAATAACGTCTCGCAGGCCGCAATTGGCCCGCGTGTCTGAGACCCCTGACCTAAACTCTTGAGCTTAATCGGTGCCACGTCAGAGCTCTTAACTCAAAACACTTGTCACAAATCAACATCGCCCAACGTTATGGTAAAAGGGTCATAGTTGTATAGCGCTTTTCTACCTTCAAGGTACTCAAATCACTTTGACACTACTTCCACATTTACCCATTCACACACTGATAGCGCTATCTGCCATGCAAGGCCCTAACCAAGACCCATCAGGAACAAGAGTGAAGTGTCAAGCTGGAGGACACAACAGATGTGACGAGGTTGGTAGAAGGTGGGGATCGAACCAGGAACCCTCAGGTTGCTGGCACGGCCACTCTCCCAACTGCGCCACAACGTGCAGCATTTCTACATGGACATTCAGCCATGAAAAAGTGGAAACGCTGCTGATGGTGTGTTTGACGGAGAAGCAGCCGGAAGGAGATACCACTCCCTACATTGTGTTACTTCACAAAACCACAGTGCTGTAGTTTGTGCTACATTCTATTGTATTGTTTCCGCACAATATTTCTCATCTAAATGTTTGTCTTTCATTTTAAAAAGCATGTCACGTGTGAAAATGGTGTCGTTTTGGGCTGATGTTTCCACCCCCATGCTTCACAGTAGGTGTGGTGTTCTTGGGATGCAATTCAGTATTTTTCTTCCTCCAAACACGATGAGTTGAGTTTATACCAAAAAGTTATATTTTGGGTTCATCTGACCACATGACATTCTCCCAATCCTCTGCTGTATCATCCATGTATCCATTTTGGTATAAACTCAACTTGTCGTGTTTGGAGGAAGAAGAATACTGAGTTGCATCCCAAGAACACCATACCTACTGTGAAGCATGGGGATGGAAAAAATCATGCTTTGGGGCTGTTTTTCTGCTAAGGGGACAGGACGATTTATCTGTGTTAAGGAAAGAATGAATGGGGCCATGTATCGTGAGATTTTGAGCCAAAACCTCCTATCAGTGAGAGCTTTGAATGGTTGACCAAATACTTGTTTTCCACCATAATTTACAAATATATATATTTTTTAATTCCTACAATGTGAATTCCTGGATTTTTTTTCACATTCTGTCTCTCACAGTTGAAGTGTACCTATGATGAAAATTACAGACCTCTGTCATCATTTTAAGTGGGAGAACTTGCACAATCGGTGGCTGACTAAATACTTTTTTTGCCCCACTGTACAGTAAGAAGGCGATTCATGAGGCCTCGTTTGTTGCAGTTTACCTGACACATGACACGTGACAAATTGGGGTGGTTGCACTATCCACTTTAGCCGCCAGATGGCTCGTCTTAAAATGTGCTTTGTGGCAATTCTAACTTTGACCTCACAGTCGGTTGCTATGTAGTGGTGCTTTCCATCATTTTCAGCAGACTGCATTGCAAGATGATTAACCCCCCTACCTTCCTCTTACATGAGATCCACCCAGGAGCGGGGCCATATGAATCCCTTCTCTACTGTATCAGGTAAGGGTAACCTTGACATTACTTCAATGGGATGGTATCCAATGGGATACATTGTGGTGGTCTCCCTTGTTTGTCATTCCAGATCCTCCACATTAATGGGTTGCAGTGCCGTCTCTTCCTTACTGGTCAGCGAGTGGTCAGGCTGCTCGGGCCAGCACAGTTTGTGGAGACGCTAACAAGTGGACACAAATCAAAGTAAGCTCAAATCTTCCAACTATTCTTTACAGAAGGGTGCAAAATAGGCATTGTGTCATTTTATCATTGATACTGTAAGCCTGGGGTGTCCAAAGTGCGGCCCGGAGGCCATTTGCGGCCCGCAGGTAATTTTTTAACGGCCCTAAGCACATTCTAAAAATACGATTAAAAAAAAATAAAAAACAGAAAAGTGGTGTAAGAGTAATAAACAGGTGAAATGTGACAAGAAAATGTTGCAATGTTTACTCTAATAACACAAAGCTGCCATGCAGGTTGTTATTTTCTTTAAAAAAAATAATTAATCAAAATCAATGTCACATTAAATATTCCACTTTGATATCTTTTTTTGGGGGAAATGTTGCATATTTTGTGTTTGCCATATAAAAAACAAAGTTTTTTTCTAAAGAAGGGCCTAATAAGAACAAACAAAAAACATAAACAACAAGACAAGTTATAATTGACAGATGGATCTGAAGTTGATCTCAAGACGATTGTGTTTAAACAGTAAAAAAAAAAAAAAAGTCTTATTTTTAATGAGTAGGACCCTTTTTGATCCCCAATAATTTTAGTGCGATTTTTTTTTTTTTTTCTCCGTGTGTCATTGCTAAAAAAATAATAACAAATTGAAATCAATTCTGTTGTGTTGACATTTTTAAGGTTCCAATTATTCTATAATGTCAAATATTCCACTTTAAAATTCTATTGGGGGAAACTATTGCATTTTTTTTTCCATAACAAAACAGGGTTTTCGTTGACAAAAAGGGCATACAACTTAAATCTTTAAAAATGTTATATTGACAGATAGACCTAATGTTGATCTAGAGATTTAAACCTTAACTTAAATATTTTTTTGACCAAATTCCTTTGGGGTCCCTGGGATCAAGCCTGAGTGGAGGCCTTAATGTATATTTTTTACACATATTGGTTTGAAATAAAAACATATCAAAATAGCCCCCGCTTGCTTTGATTTTTCAGTGTGCGGCCCTCAGTGGAGAAAGTTTGGACACCCCTGCTGTAAGTCTTTGACAGAGTATTTGTCAGATGCAGCCTGGCCCCACCTGACTGAGGGTTCCAGTGGCAGTGCTCAGCTTGTACAGTGCCCAGCCTGGCACCAGCAGGATGGAGGAGAGGGCCAGGATCCAGCCCATCACATGGACCCAGGTAGGGTACACATACCAGCGATTAAAGGTCAAGGGCTGATACTCGACAAGTGAACATATGAAAGATCCCTGGGGAAACAAGAAAGTATGTTATACCTGCAGGTACACCTGCAACGTCGCAACAAACATAAAAAAAATATATACAGAACAACCAAGAATATAACTTACCACCCTCATTTTGCCAAAATCTTCATTAACTTTGGACCAACAATCACAGAGAAATTAAAGTATGTCAATTGTCTTCAATGTATTTGTAAACACTGTATTACTCTTATGTATTATTCTAACTAATCTCTCTTTTTCGTAATATGCTAAGTGAATAAGTGTAATTTTGCACTTATTTCCCCATATTTCTGCACAATGACTCAGATATGGTAAGACTGGCGAGCAGTTGAAAATTTGGAGTGATTTTTGGTCCAAGACATCCATCCATGCATTTCCTACCGCTTGTCCCTTTTTGGGGTGGTGGGGTGTGCTGGAGCCTATCTCAGCTGCATTCGGGCGGAAGGCGTGGGTACGCCCTGGACAAGTCACTACCTCATCACGGGGCCAACACAGATAGACAACACTCACATTCACACACTAGGGCCAATTTAGTGTTGCCAATCAACCTATCCCCAGGTGCATGTCTTTGGAAGTGGGAGGAAGCCGGAGTACCCGGAGGGAACCCACGCAGTCACGGGGAGAACATGCAAACTCCACACAGAAAGATCCCGAGCCCAGGATTGAACCCAGGACTACTCGGGACCTTTGTATTGTGAGACACATGCACTAACCCCTGTACCACCGTGCTGCCGGTCCAGGTCATATTTATTCATTATTGACATATTTCATGCCACATTGTTATATATTTTTAATGAGATGTCCAGTTAATTATATCTATTATGCCCTCAATTCCCCCCCAAAACTGATTAACTCGCTGGAATAAAAAAGACAATATAACATACATCCATAAACCTGGATGCATATGCAATAGTGCAATATATTTATCTGTATTCGGTACCTGCACCTTATTGCTTTTTTTATCCTGCACTACCATTACCTAATGCATCAAAATTTAGTTCTTATTCGTACTATAAAGTTCAAATTTGAATGACAATAAAAAGGACGTCTAAGTCTTATTACATCCAAAACTGTTTTTTATTTTCTGTTCTTTTACACTCTTTCAATTAGAGATGTCCGATATTGTCCAACTCTTACATACAGATTACAATATCAACTGATACCGATATATACAGTCGTGGAATTAACACATTATGCCTAATTTTGTTGTGATGCCCCGCTGGATGCATTAAACAATGTAACAAGGTTTTCCAAAATAAATGAACTCAAGTTATGGAAAAAAATGCCAACATGGCACTGCCATATTTATTATTGAAGTCACAAAGTGCATTATTTTTTTTAACATGCCTCAAAACAGCAGCTCGGAATTTGGGACATGCGCTCCCTGAGAGAACCTGGCGGGGTTAAGATGGGGGGGGGGGGGGGGGGGGGGTTTAGCGCGAGGGGGTGTATATTGTAGCGTCCTGGAAGAGTTAGTGCTGCAAGGGGTTCTGGGTATTCCTTCTGTTTTTGTTTGTTGTGTTGCGGTCCGGATGTTCTCCCAAAATGTGTTTGTCATTCTTGTTTGGTGTGTTCACAGTGTGGCGCATATTTGTAACGGTGTTAAAGTTGTTTATACGGCCCCCTCAGTGTGACCTGTATGGCTGTTGACCAAGTATGCCTTGCATAGTCTTCCCAACATGTCCTGGGTCTTCCCCGTGGCCTTCTACCGGTCGGATGTGCCCTAAACACCTCCCTAGGGAGGCATTCGGGTGGCATCCTGACCAGAAGATGGAACCACCTCATCTGGCTCCTCTTGTTGTGGAGGAGCAGCGGCTTTAATCTGAGCTCCTCCCGGATGGCAGAGCTTCTCTCTAAGGGAGAGCCCCGCCACCCGGTGGAGGAAACTCATTTCGGCCGCTTGTACCCGTGATCTTATCCTTTCCGTCAAAACCCAAAGCTCATGACCAAAGGTGAGGACGGGAACGTAAATCGACTGGTAAATTGAGAGCTTTGCCTTCCGGCTCAGCTCCGTTTTCACCACAACGGATCGATACAGAGTCTGCATTACTGAAGACGCCGCACCGATCCGCCTGTCGACCTCACGATCCATTCTTCCCTCACTCCTGAACAAGACGCCGAGGTACTTGAACTCCTCCACTTGGGGCAGGGTCTCCTCCCCAACCCGGAGATGGTATGATGCAGTATGGTCTTTTTTTCTTTATTTCTAGCTAGAGATCGGATACTGAATTATTAGCTTGGGCGTCGAAATGGAATTCGATACACTCACCAGTGACACGATGGGCGTGAGATAGAGCCAGCAGACTTTGAAGAAAGGATTAGCACGTTTACCCGTCATGTCCACGATGACTGCATACAGCCGCTCTGCTCCTGTACAGAGAAGTCATTTTGTAACATCCCACACATACAGATGTGCCAATATTGGAACTACAACTTTTAACTTGTCATTACTCCTTTGCCATCAAACCACATTATGTCAATAAGGCCATACGCCCCACTTTTACGGCAGATGAGGTTGCTTTTTTTTCGCCGTTTATCTTGTATCAACGCCGCACAACCAAATGTAATTTTTTTTAACCATATTTTACAACTTTTATTTAGCCAAAATTAAACATTAGCAAGCATAAAAGTGTCAAACAAGGACTTGGACTAGGGTTGTTTCTTCGATGCAGAGGGAATTCGGGACGAGCCAGGCGTGAACGTGAGTACATTTTATTATACTACTAACACAAACAAACTACAAAGGCAAAAGGCAAACAAAGGCGCGCACGAGGGCGGAAAACAAACTTGGCTAATGAAAAAACAAAAGACTAGCATAAATGCTGCAAACTACAAACATGAAAAGAAAACACTGTGGCATGAAAAAACAAAACTTGCACTGAGGCATAAATACAAAACTTATTTGGCGTGGACAAAAACGAACAGCAAGGCATGAAGCAGATAATACGGGATGTGTAAGTACAGGAAATGTGGGAAAAGTGAAGTTGCCAGGCCGACTACCTGGTAACTCTGGTTTAAATAATAACTGTGATCATTACTAACAGGTGTGAGGGCTGAGGACTGGGGCGTGACTTGAGGGCAAGGTGAAAATCAATGAGTTGGCATGGAGACGAAAACAAACCAGGAAGTGCAAAAACAGATCTGAATGTCCAATAAACGAAACACAACATGACAAAAACAAAACATAATACATAGGCGTGACAAAAAGTTATCAAATTAAGTAAAAATATAAATACTACATTAATATTGGCCACAGGGCAGCACGGTGGTACAGGGGTTAGTGCATGTGCCTCACTATACGAAGTTCCTGAGAAGTCCTGAGTTCAAACCCGGGATTGGGATCTTTCTGTGTGGAGTTTGCATGTTCTCCCCGGGACTGCGTGGGTTCCCTCCGGGTACTCCGGCTTCCTCCCACTTCCAAAGACATGCACCCGGGGATAGGTTGATTGGCCACACTAAATTGGCCCTAGTGTGTGAATGTTGTCTGTCTATCCGTGTTGGCCCTGCGATGAGGCGGCGACTTGTCCAGGGTGTACACCGCCTTCTGCCCAAATGCAGCCAAGATAGGCTCCAGCACCCCCCACGAGTGTAAAGTTGACTAAAGCGTGTTATTTCACGTGGAGGGCTTTCATGATATTGAAAAAGTATCTTTAGAAGGTAGAAAACAGTTATGCTTTAGCTATGAACATAGTCTATTTATAATGTCCAGGGTGTACCTTGCCTTTCGCCCGAGTGCAGCTGGGATAGGTAGCAACCCCCCCCCCCCGCCACCCCAAAAAAGGGACAAGCGGTAGAAAATGGATGGCTGGATGGAATATTGGCCACTAGATGAGATCAACCCAATCAGATTGGTTCTGTATTAGGGCCACTTATTGGCACAGCCTCAGGCAGAATTACTAAATTGTATTAAGAGTGTAAAGTTGACTGAAGCGTGTTATTCATGTCTCGAGGTCTCTCGTGACATTGAAAAAGTGTCTTTAGAAGGTAGTAAACAGTTATGATTTAGCTATGAACATAGTCTACAACCCGCAACTCTGGAGCCGCATGTGGCTCTTTAGCGCCGCCCTAGTGGCTCTCTGGAGCTTTTTCAAAAATATATGAAAAATGAGGGGGAAAAAAACTTTTTTGTTTTAATATGGTTTCTGTAGGATAGGGGTGTCTAAACTTTTTCCACAGAGGACCGCACACGGAAAAATTTAAAATTTAAGCATGCTGGGGCCATTTTGATATTTTTCATTTTCAAAGCATAACAAAATATATGGATTTTTTTTTATCCTTAAGGCTTAGAGGGTTTCAATCACTAACATTTTCAAAATAAGTCATTATTATTATTTATTTTTATTTGTATGCTTACAGTAAATCTCTATCAACTTGAGGTTGAT
This sequence comes from Nerophis ophidion, assembly GCF_033978795.1. Lineage (NCBI taxonomy): Eukaryota > Metazoa > Chordata > Actinopteri > Syngnathiformes > Syngnathidae > Nerophis > Nerophis ophidion. The sequence goes on along the minus strand of NC_084628.1, from coordinate 8,649,391 downwards.
ATAAAGTAAAGTAAATAAGGTTTTATGCCTTTTCTGTCAAAGACAACTTTGTTTTTTATAGTAAATAACAATAAATATCAATACCAAGATCTGATATCTCAGTTACAGCTCATGTTCTTCTATCCTGTGTTATGTCTTTTATGTTGCACGATGCATGTCTTCAATATACAATTGAACCTGCAAATCTGGACTTGGACAATCTATTATTTCTCCTGCACTCACCTGAACGAATAATTGCTGTCCTGACCAGACACCCTGAAGTGATTTCTAATCCATATTTAACCATTCATAATCGTCATTACATGTATGTAATATGGCTCTTAATTTTTTGCGGCTCCAGACTGATTTGTTTTTGTATTTTTGGTCCAATATGGCTCTTTCAACATTTTGGGTTTCCGACCCCTGGTCTAGAAGGACAAGCGGTAGAAAATGGTCCTACTTTGTGGAAATTTGTGTATCCGAAACAAATTAGCAAAGAAAAACAAGGGCCGACTGTAGTGTTTTTTTCCTTTAAGTATCCTGCAGAATCAAGTTTTTAAACCAGGAATCTCCCACATTGGTGACTAGTCTTGATTTTATTTTTTAATTGAGTACAACTGCAAAATAAGCTACCATGTGGCCGAAGAAAGTACCAGCAGTTTGATAATCAAGGTGAGAAACACTTTTGGATTAATAATGCTTGTTTTTGTTGTTCTGTTGTTGTTGTCTCTCTGTCTTATCCCCCTCTGTTTGTTTTCTCATTCTATCCCCTCCTGCTCCGGCCCGGCTGCACCAAATATTATCCATCCATCCATCCATTTCCTACCGCTTATCCCCTTTCAGGGTTGCGGGGGGCGCTGGCGCCTATCTCAGCTACAATCGGGCAGAAGGCAGGGTACACCCTGGACAAGTCGTCACCTTATCACAGGGCCAACACAGATAGACAACATCCGCACTCACATTCACACACTAGGGCCAATTTTAGTGTTGCCAATCAACCTATCCCCAGGTGCATTTTAATAACGTCAAACACTAATCAGGCAACAAGAGCATAATCCCACAATTTTTCTTTTGGGCATCTACATCAACTATATTTTCCCCCCAACTTCCTCTCCACTTGTCACTATCTTAGTCGACAGGATATTTATTGGAGGTAAAAGTGATATTAAATGTACAGTATGTCCATTTCAGCCATCATTCATGTGTTTTGTGTTAATATTTTGGGTGTCTGAAAGTATTAATTGGTTTTGTATAGTAGTTTCTGGGAAAGTTGCTTCAGTTTTCACCCAATTCAGCCTTTGTGTGATCTTTTGAAATGAAACCTGAAATACAGTGTCTCTGTACGGCTCACACGATGGAACTAAAATATATTAAAGGTCCGTACTACACTATTTTCCAACCATTTTAAATGGAAAGGTTCTATTTTATGATGTGAGTCATATATTGCAATATGTTTTAACTATTAAATGAACCTAAAGTATGACTTATTTAATCTTTGTGGAATATATTGGACATAATGTGTCAAGCTTATGTGATGCAAGTGTAAGCCACTGTGACTCCATTCATTTTTGAAATGTTTTTATTTTATTTTTTATAAATTGCTGTGATGATAATGTAAATGAGGGATTCATAATCACTGTTATGTTGCAATTCTTAGTAGTATTGATACAGTTATTAATTTTTTGTTTGACTACTTTTGGATAATTTTGTGTCATGTTTGTGTGTCCTCTAAATTGCTCTGTTGATTGCTATTGATTGATTGATTGATTGATACTTTTATTAGTAGATTGCACAGTACAGTACATATTCCGTACAATTGACCACTAAATGGTAACACCCGAATAAGTTTTTCAACTTGTTTAAGTCGGGGTCCACGTTAATCAATTCATGGTACAAATATATACTATCAACATAATACAGTCATCACACAAGTTAATCATCATAGTATTTACATTGATTTATTTACATTATTTACACTCCGGGGGGTGGGATGAGGAGCTTTGGTTGATATCAGTACTTCAGTCATCAACAATTGCATCAACAGAGAAATGTGGACATTGAAACAGTGTAGGTCTTATTTAGTAGGATATGTACAGCCAGCAGAGAACATAGTGAGTTCACATAGCATAAGAACAAGTATATACATTAGAAGTACATTTGAGTTGTTTATAATCCGGGGAGATGGGATGTGAATGGAGGAGGGTATTAGTAAAGTGTTGAAGTTGCCTGGAGGTGTTGTTTTAGAGCGGTTTTGAAGGAATATAGAGATGCACTTACTTTTACACCTGTTGGGAGTGCATTCCACATTGATGTGGCATAGAAAGAGAATGAGTTAAGACCTTTGTTAGATCACAATCTGGGTTTAACGTGGTTTGTGGAGCTCCCCCTGGTGTTGTGGTTATGGCGGTCATTTACGTTAAGGAAGTAGTTGGACATGTACTTCGGTATCAGGGAGGTGTAGCGGATTTTATAGACTAGGCTCAGTGCAAGTTGTTTTACTCTGTCCTCCACCCTGAGCCAGCCCACTTTGGAGAAGTGGGTTGGATTGAGGTGTGATCTGGGGTGGAGGTCTAAAAGTAACCGGATTATCTTATTCTGGGATGTTTGGAGTCTAGATTTGAGGGTTTTGGAGGTGCTGGGGTACCAGGAGGTGCAAGCGTAATCGAAGAAGGGTTGAATGAGAGTTCCCGCTAGAATCCTCAAGGTGCTTTTGTTGACCAGAGAGGAGATTCTGTAGAGGAATCTCGTTCTTTGGTTGACCTTTTTGATCACCTTGGTTGCCATTTTATCACAGGAAAGATTAGCCTCTAGAATGGAACCTAGGTAGGTGATCTCATCCTTCCTGGTGATAACAATGTCACCCACTTTTATAGTGAAGTCACTGACCTTCTTAAGTTTGATATGGGACCCAAATAGGATGGATTCCGTTTTACCTAAGTGTATGGATAGCTTGTTGTCGGCGAGCTAGGTGCAAATATTGAGGAGTTCAGCACTGAGGATTTGTTCCACCTGTGACTTGTCCTTGCCGGATACCAGCAGGGCCGAGTCATCCGCATACAGGAACAATTCACAGTGGCATGCTGAGGGCATGTCATTCACGTATATTAGGAACAGTAAAGGTCCTAGTATACTGCCTTGGGGGACTCCACAGCTTACTGAGAGGGGAGGGGACATGGTCCGTTCACCTCTACCACCTGTTTCCTCCCCTCCAAGTAAGATTGCATCCAGCTCGATGAGGTTTCGTCGAATCCGATTGCTCGGAGCTTATCCAACAGTATAGCGTGGTTAACGGTGTCAAAGGCCTTCTGAATGTCCAGCATGACCATGCCGCAGTATTTTCCCGCGTCCACCTCATGTTTGATGTGGTCGGTCAGATAGAGAAGGCATGTGTCAGTGGAGTGGTTTGTTCTGAAGCCGGATTGGAATTTGTACATTAGTTTATTAGTAGCAAGGTATCTATCAACCTGTTCATAAACTATTTCTGAATGTCGTTGGGCCGGTTTTGGAATTCGGAATTCTATTATGATGGTTTTATTCTAGTAGGTAAATTGGCAACACTAAATTGGCCCCAGTGTGTGAATGTGAGTGTGAATGTTGTCTGTCTATCTGTGTTGGCCCTGCGATGAGGTGGCGACTTGTCCAGGGTGTACCCTGCCTTCCGCCCGATTGTAGCTGAGATAGGCGCCAGCGCCCCCCGCGACCCCGAAAGGGAATAAGCGGTAGAAAATGGATGGATGAATAATAAAAAAATACATGGATGGATGGAATTCAAAAAGATGTGAAGTTTGGGAGTATACACAGGGCAGGCTTGTCTACCTACCAAATATCCAGCCCACCGCTAAGGTTTCAAAGACACAGAGAAAGAGGATGCAGGCTCCATTGCAGGCGTAGTAGTCAAGCGCCTGAAAGATGTACATTCCTCCCTGAGAATGACAGCAGGGAAGATTATTTGGAATGTACTTATCTTGCATGTCATTCGATTTTGCAGGTGTGTCTAAGGAGTATGTATCCCCACATCTGTGATCATGATGAGTTGGGAGAAGAAACACGTGAGGCAAAAGAGGAGAAGGAAACATTCCCGCCTGCCCGCCTGGCGCATCACTGCGGGAAACATGTCCACCACGGACGTGGTCGCCGCCTCCATGGCAACAAACTTTACACAGGAAAAAACAAATGAGGGACATTGCATGGGTGAGCCGTGAATGAAGAAGTCTATACTTGCGTGTCCAAGCCCAGGAGAATGATCATGAAGAAGAAGCAGATGGACCACAGTTGAGGCAACGGCATCATGGCCACCGCCTGAGGATAAGCGATGAATGCCAAGCCTGGACCTGGAAAGAACACAGCCATGCACTGTGAGTTTTTCTTTAACTTTTTTCACTAAGTACCACATTTAGTAAAAACTTGGCTCTCCAAGTCCCACCATAATGACCAACATTGAAATACTGTGGCATAGCAGGGCTAGGTATTCGTTAAAAACAAGGCAGAGGTTTTATTTAACAGGTATATTTAATATGTTTGGCCATTGTAACATTACGTACAATTTTTACAGTAGCACTGTTTGAGTTTAGGAAAATAACACTTTAATCGGATGATTCTTTGGCGTAGCACTAGTAGCAGGGTTGTGTATAAAGCGAGTATGGCCAACTAGGTTTCAGGTGATCTCCTTAATGGTTGATGAGACTGTATGCATTGGGGTACAGCCACACATGTTCTTGGTAGCAGTCATGGCGCCTGTCTTTGTACACGACTCTGACTAGTGGTACACTGTGGAGAGGCGGAGCCGGCAAACGAGCAGCGGGGCAGGGCACGCTGGAGCCCGGCCTAAGATGGCGGCAAGGAGGCAGAGAATGGGAGCGAGCGGCGAGGATTGGCCTGCCGGGAGCGACGCCGCAGGCGAGATACGGTGCGTGGATCGCGCACCTGGACACAATCAATGTATCTCCTCTCAATGTATAAAAGGGGAGAAGGAGGACAGATGAAGAAGGAGTTGGAGAGCCCGCAGCGCATGAGCGACAGAAAGAGCAAGACAGCGACGACGAAGACTCGGCCGACGGACGAGCGACACGGAGGAGAGGCGACGGCGCAGAAGACTTTCTTTATTTGAAAAAATAAACAAGAGTCAAACCTGAACAAGCATGTTCTTCCTTGGTGGTCCATGGAACCCGCACGACGACAGCGTGAGTCATTCACATACACATACCACAGTTTCAGAACCACTGATGTAGAACAGTGGTTTTTCAACCTTTTTTCAGTGATAGGGACGGCGTGGCGCAGTGGAAGAGTGGTTGTGCGTAACCCGAGGGTCCCTGGTTCAAATCCCACCTAGTACCAACCTCGTCACGTCCGTTGTGTCCTGAGCAAGACACTTCACCCTTGCTCCTGATGGGTGCTGGTTGGCGCCTTGCATGGGAGCTCCCTCCATCAGTGTGTGAATGTGTGTGTGAATGGGTAAATGTGGAAGTAGTGTCAAAGCGCTTTGAGTACCTTGAAGGTAGAAAAGCGCTATACAAGTACAACCCATTTATGTACCCTCGTGAACATTTTTTTATTCAAGTACCTCCTAATCAGAGCAAAGCATTTTTGGTTGAAAAAAAAAGAGATGAAGTCAAATACAGCACTATGTCATCAGTTTCTGATTTATTAAATTATATAACAGTGCAAAATATTGCTCATTTGTAGTGGTCTTTCTTGAACTATTTGGAAAAAAAGATATACAAATAACTTAAAACTTGTTGAAAAATAAGTGATTCAATTATAAATAACGATTTCTACACAAAGAAGTAATCATTAACTTAAAGTGCCCTCTTTGGGGATTGTAATAGATATCCATCTGCATTCATGAACTTAATTCTAAACATTTCTTCACAAAAAATAAATCTTTAACTTCAATATTTTTTAAACAGGTCCACAAAAAATCTAGCTGTCAACACCGTATATTGCATTTTTGCATTTCTTTTCACAGTTTATGAACTTACATTCATATTTTGTTGAAGTATTATTCAATAAAAATATTTATAAAGGATTTTTAAATTGTTGCTATTCCTCAAATATTTTTTTTTAAATCTCACGTACCCCTTGGCATACCTTCAAGTACCCCCAGGGGTACGCGTACCCCCATTTGAGAACCACTGACTTAGAGCATATAATAATCTAGTACTGTTAAGCAAACTATTAATAATTAAACACGCCAAAACATGTGTCCTTTATCATAGCTACACGTATGACAGAAAAGCACGTGAAAATCAGTGGTATTCCGTGAGGTAAGATGAATTAAATGCACTGACAGTTCATTGCTCCTGCCAAATGAATTGCACTGAGTGGAGCGGATCACCACTCCAAGATGGCGGCCCCGCGTCTCGTCAGTAGCGATCGATGCTGCGTCCACTTATAACATGTCTATGGCTACCCTCATGTTACCCTACGCTTGCTAACCAGCTTTCCTTCACTTTACTAATCATTTATGGTCCAATTTTGGTGAGCTTGTTCAAATTTATAAACACATTTCCTCTCCTTAATTTTGCTTATGTGGCTAAATAGACAAAGTTTTTCCATTGTGTTTAGCTAATTGTATACTCTATATTAGCATAGTAAGCTAACAGTTGCTTAACTTTCTATTGTTTGCGTGTGTTTGAAATGTTTTTTCTAATTTGACATACCTAGCTAATTGACAAAAAATTATTGTGACATAACAAATATTTACATTTTCAGTCGTTATTTTTTAGTGTAGAAGCTAACTTTGGATATGAAGAGCGCCATGACAACTGTGCCTGTTATGTGAATTAATATCCAATATATCTTTTTGACTGTGGTTAAAACAACTGTGTATTTTTATCCCTGCGAGTTCAATCTTTTACTCCTTTTTAATCATTATGTGTTATTTTTGGAAGGTTTAAAGCTTACCAGACTCAGCTACTTCTGCAATTGGAACTCCCTGCTCATGAGCCATGAACCCCAGCACAGAGAAGACAGCGAAACCAGCCACCAAACTGGTACCACTGTTCAGTAAACACAGCCACAAACAGTCTCTGCAACACACAAACACGGTTTTTTACTGCAATACATCTGTAGTACAACTCAGCTCATCACTCTATATAATTCAGACCATGTGCTTCTGATGTACAGTTGTAAAATAATCAGTGAAGGTAGGGCTGGGCGATATGGCCTTTTTTTAATGTTGTGATATTTTTAGGCCATATCTCGGTACACAATATATATCTCGATATTTTGCCTTAGCCTTGAATGAACACTTGATACGTATAATAATAGCAGTATGATGATTCAATGTGTCTACATTAAAACATTCTTGTTCATACTACATTAATATTTGCTCATTTTAAACTTTTATGCAGGGAATGAAATCACACCTAAAAATATCACTATTTTTTTTCATACGGTGTTGATCTGGAAATGTTTGCCTCGGCATTTTGATGGTGTGGACGTGTGGCACCGAATGGAGATGTTGCCATGCGGAGTAAGCACTCTTCATTCTCTAGCCCAGGGGTGCCCATTACGTCGATCCCGAGCTACCAATCGACCGCGGGGGGTGTGTCAGTCGATCTCCAGCCAGGCTTTTAAAAAAAATAGACCTAAAAATTAGTGATCATCTATCTTCACCAAGACGTCGTTTAAATGACATTCACGGTACCGGAGGGTCTTGTGAGATGACGCTGGCTGCTGCAAGATCATTATTATGAAAATATGACCGAGAGGAAGGCGAGAAACACTTTTTATTTCAACAGACTCTCGTGCCGTACCTTCCGTCAAAACTCTAAAGGCCGACTGCACATTTCCTATCTTCACAATAAAAGCCCTGCTTTATGCTGCCTGCGCTAACTAAATACAGAGTCTCGGAAAACTGGCGTGCACAAGCGATCCCTCAGAAAGCTGGCGTGCACATCACTTGTGCACGACAGCTTTCTGAGACTCTTATTTTGTTAGCGCAGGCAGCATGAAGCAGGGCTTTTATTGTGAAGATAGGAAATGTGCAGTCGGCCTTTAGAGTTTTGACGGAAGGGACGGCGCGAAAGTCTGTTGAAATAAAAAGGTTTTTTTTCGCCTTCCTCTCTGTCATTTTTTCATAATAATGAACTGGCAGCAGCCAGCGTCATCTCACAAGACCCTCGGGTGCCGTGAATGTCAATCAAGCAAGCTACGGAATTTTCCGCCAATGTTTTTCTTGTAAAGTGTATGGAAGCTGGATGAATTAGATGCCAAAAACCAACCACTTTCATGTGGTATTGTACAGAAAGGACAACTTTTTTTCTCCTCCATTTGAAAATGTGGGCGTTATCATCATTACTGTCTGATTCCAATCAATGCAAGTCATCAGAATCAGGTAATACACCAACTTATATTCTTGTCTTTGTGAAAGAAAGACATCTATATGTGTTACACATGCTTGTATTATCATTAAACACATTGAAGTTGTTTACAAAAATGTCTCTTTCATAAATAAATAAATATAAATGATATATATAAATGAGGTAGATCCCCTCGAGTTGGTCAATTGAAAAGTAGCTCTCCTGCAGAAAAAGTGTGGGCACCCCTGCTGTAGTGTAATGCCAGCAGCTAAAAGCAACTGCGTAAGAACGAATACTCGAATATCACGATACAGTCATTTTCTATATCGCACAGAGACAAACCCTAAGTGAGGGTGTTCAAATTGGAGACAAATAGTTTTATTTTTGGTGGACTCGGCTAAAAGTGGATAATTTGAAACATGTAAAATTTTACATGTGAAAATTAGAACCTGTGATTGTTGATATAACTGAAATTGCTCTGAAAAATCTTACATTGTCACAAAAATATATTAAAACTTTGTGCATGTTAAAAATCAATGTCATATGCAGTTGTAATTTCAAGTGAAACTGTATAATACAAATTATACATGTGCCAGTACATAGGTGTTACAATTTCCCCTCAAAGATTCAAATGAACTCAACTGCCAATTTTCTGCACTCACTCTATTGTGGCAATTTCCCTTTGCCTGCAAAAAAATGCAAAATACACAATTTCCTTTCATTGATTATAATAAAGGATAAAGGTAAAACAATAAACAATGTTCAGCTGTAATAAAAAACACAAAAATGTATTTATTCCAAGTCTTCTATTGTAGTTTTAGCAGTGGCATTGAACTAATTTGCTCCATAGTTTTGAGTTATGTGTTTATATTATTTGCAAAATAACCAATATTTTGGAAATGGTTTTCCCTATAATGAAGTAAAGTTAATGTACATGACGGATATTAAAAACAAGCGTTATATGTGTAAAGATTGATTGATTGAAACTTTTATTCGTAGATTGCACAGTACAGTACATATTCCGTACAATTGACCACTAAATGGTAACACCCGAATAAGTTTTTCAACTTGTTTAAATCAATTCATGGTACAGATATATACTATCAGCATAATACAGTCATCACACAAGTTAATCATCAGAGTATATACATTGAATTATTTACATTATTTACAATCCGTGGGGTGGCATGTGGAGGGGTGAGGGTGTAAGTTTGGTTGATATCAGCACTTCAGTCATCAACAATTGCATCATCTGAGAAATGGACATTGAAACAGTGTAGGTCTGACTTTGTAAGATATGTACAGCAAGTAGTGGACATAAAGAGATCAGAAAGCATTTGAACATTTGATTATTTACATTTGACTAATTACTGGGATGTGGTGGGGGGAGGGTGTTAGTTTAGGGTTGAAGTTGCCTGGAAGTGTTCTTTTAGTGCAATTTTGGAGGATAGAGATGCACTTTCTTTTACACCTGATGGGAGTGCATTCCATATTTATGTGGCATAAAAGCAGAATGAGTTAAGACCTGTGTTAGATCGGAATCTGGGTTTAACATGGTTTGTGGAGCTCCCCCTTGTGTTGTGGTTATGGCGATCATTTATGTTAAGGAAGTAGTTTGACATGTACTTCGGTGTCAGGGAGGTGTAGCGGATTTTATAGACTAGGCTCAGTGCAAGTTGTTTTACTGTCCTCCACCCTGAGCCAGCTCACTTTGGAGAAGTGGGTAGGAGTGAGGTGTGATCTGGGGTGGAGGTCGAGAAGTAATCTGACTAGCTTGTTCTGGGATGTTTGGGGTCTAGAGTTGAAGGTTTTGGAGGTGCTGGGGTACCATGAGGTGAATGCGTAATCGAAAAAGGGTTGAATGAGATTTCCCGCTAGAATCTAAAAGCCAGACTGACATCAGATTATGCCTGTGCACCTATTGTTGTGGATTGTCAGGGTTGCTTCCGGGTGACACTTACTTGTAGCAGTTGTTGCTGTAAGGGTTATAGCTGCCTAGTACAATGAGCGAGCCCACACCAAGGCTGTATGAGAAGAAGATCTGGCTGCCAGCTTCCATCCACACCTGTCAAAACCCCACCTACTGACAAATCAGTGTGTTTTGCTCTTTGCAGTGTGTTCTTACCATTGCGTAAATGCACATACCTGAGGGTCTATAAGTCGGGACGGTTCTGGAAGAAGGTAGAACACCACTCCTTGTCTGGCCCCAGGAAGAGTGAGTCCACGGATCAACAGGATGAGCAGCATGACGTAGGGGAAGGTGGCAGTAAAATACACCACCTGGAAAGGAAAATCAAAGTTAAATGCATTTAAATGAGCTATGACACAATGGCTGCCAATTTCAAGTCTTTACCTTTCCGGTAGACTTAACCCCTTTCCAGCTGCAGAAGTAGCATATGATCCACATGGCGATGAGGCACAGCAGCACCTCCCACCTAATGCTGCCGATCTCCTCAATGCCCCCTGAGATGTTCAACACCCTACGTCTATAAATATATGTATGTTTTATGGCATGAAAAAAATGCATTTGGATGCTATTTATTAATGTATTTATTGTTCATACTCCCAGAATTCTGTTGCTGCTGAACTTCCATTGGTGTGGTTGCTGCCCTCCAGTGTGTGATTTCTTGTTGTGAAGTCTACACAATCCACTGACGGGTAAGAGACAAGTTCAAAGACAGTCATCTATACAGTATGTCTCTTTTGTGTTACTGGCAACTGCCTGAACTGTTATAGGCTCTAGTTATAGCGTTTGGAAAAGTAGGCACTCTTTATCACATTTACAAAATTAAACTTCTTTTTCCCCAAAATGTTCCTTAAACACTTATAAGACATTTGTTATAGTCATAATTACACTATACATGTTTAATATTCTTCTTTCTTCTTATATATGGCCTTTTTTAAAAATTTCGCCAATTATCGGTTTTGAAAATTATTTTTATTCTATTTATTAAAAATCAAAACATTTGTGTGTGTGTGTGTGTGTGTGTGTGTGTGTGTGTACAGTCGTGGTCAAAAGTTTACACACACTTGCAAAGAACATAATGTCATGGCTGTCTTGAGTTTCCAATAATTTTCTACAACTCTTATTTTTTTGTGAGAGTGATTGGAGCACATACTTGAGCACAAAAAATGTTCATGAAGTTTGGTTCTTTTATGAATTTATTGTGGGTCTACTGAAATTGTGAGCATATCTGATAGGTCAAAAGTATACATACAGCAATGTTAATATTTGGTTACATGTACCTTGGCAAGTTTCACTGCAATAAGGCGCTTTTGGTAGCTATCCACAAGCTTCTGGCAAGCTTCTGGTTGAGTTTCTAACATCACATGGACAAAGATTAGACCTTGTGGAGGAAAGTTATGTGGTCAGATGAAACAAAAATTGAGCTGTTTGGCCACAATACCCAGCAATACCTAAGAAAGGTCTTAACTAATTCTCCTTCTATGCCACATTAATATGGAATGCACTCCCAACAGGTGTAAAAGAAAGCACATCTCTATCCTCAAAACCACACTAAAAGAACACCACCAGGCAACTTTAACCCTAGACTAACACCCTCTCCACTCCACATCGCACCTCCCCGGATTGTAAATAATCAAATGTATATACTTGATCTTATGCTTTCTGATCTTTCTATGTCCACTACTTGCTGTCCATATCCTACAAAGTCAGACCTACACTGTTTCAATGTCCATTTCTCAGATGATGCAATTGTTGATGACTGAAGTGCTGATATCAACCAAACCTAACCCCCGCCGCACTCCCCCTCCGGATTGTAAATAATGTAAATAATTAAATGTATATACTCTGATGATTAACTTGTGTGATGACTGTATTATGCTGATAGTATATATTTGTACCATGAATTGATTAATGTGGACCCCGACTTAAACAAGTTGAAGAACTTATTCCGGCGTTACCATTTAGTAATATGTACTGTACTGTGCAATCTACTAATACGTTTCAATCAATTAATCAAACTGTTTGGAGGAGAAAAGGTGAGGCTTTTAATCCCAGGAACACCAAGCCTACCGTCAAGCATGGTGGTGGTAGCATTATGCTCTAGGCCTGTTTTGCTGCCAATGGAAGTGGTGCTTTACACAGACTAAATGGGACAGTGAAAAAGGAGGATTACCTCCAAATTCTTCAGGACAACCTAAAATCATCAGCCCGGAGGTTGGGTCTTGGGCACAGTTGGGAGTTCCAATAGGACAATGACCCCAAACACATGTCAAAAGTGGTAAAGGAATGGCATACTTAGGCTAGAATTAAGGTTTTAGAATGGCCTTCCCAAAGTCCTGACATTGTGGACAATGCTGAAGAAACAAGTCCATGTCAGAAAACCATAAAATTTAGCTGAACTGCACCGATTTTGTCAAGAGGAGTGGTCAAAAAGTCAACCAGAAAATATATACATATATATATATATATATATGTATATATATATTAGGGCTGGGCAACGATTAAAAATTTTAATCTAAGTTAATCGCACTATTTCTCTGATTAATCGAGATTAACTGCATTGTATACGCAAAGCCCAATGAGTTCAAAAGTAGTGTGTAGTGCACCTTTATTGGAATATTCCCCCACATGAACAAAAGCGCCAAAACATTTGTTGTGCAAACAGAATTTAAATCAGTCCTTGTTAAACAGTAGCAGTTAAATAGCATATTTTATGAAAATCAACTCAAAAAAAGTAAATACAAACATTTAAGCTTATTGCCACTGCCAGGGTATTTAAGTTATCCTGTTTGTTATGGAAAATAAATATAATTTACATGCAAATCTCTGAGCCACAATCATAACATCTGAACAGGCAATTTCTGAGGTAACAGCAGAAACATTTTTTTTATCAGGGATCTTATGTTTAAAAAACCTGTATCATAGGTAGTGGGCTGTTTTAGGGAATTTTTGATCAAATTATCCGTAGTAGCAATATTAATAATGTTGTGTTTATTCTGCGTAGTGCACTTAAAATAATTACGACCATATCTAGGAATTGATATGATGGGAATTTTCCGATTGTTTGCTTGGTGCTTTGATAAACTGAACGCATATACATGGTACTATATTGTGATGTTATGAGCCAGGGAATAAAAGAACTACCCTACCCAGCATGCAACAGGAGTGACGAGCATGCGCGGTAGCTCGGTAAAGGTTGTGTGTTGCCATGACGGCATCTTGTATGTTGTGATATGCACGCTCTGAAAGCAACCGTTAAGAACTCAGCCAACACTCCTCGTCTGCATTATTCATAAATAGACAGACAACACAAATACTCCACTGCTTCACAGGCCGCTGGATGTAGCCGGCAAAGTATTCCCATGCTAACTAGTCGGTCTAGCAAGCAAGCGTCATTCAGTCCAAAACGGCCCGATCTATCCACATTCAGAATTGTCTGGCGGTCGTAAGTGATCCCGGGGTGACCACGCTGTAAGCCAGCCATGAAATTTGCAGAATTGTCCGGTATTTTTGCCAAATGTTCCATCTTTACCAAGAGCCCCTCGACGCCATCTTGTTAAGAAAAGGCGTTAACAAAATAAAAGCATGTAAACAACATACGCAAATGTGCGATAAAATAATTGTCGGCGTTAATAGATTGATGAGTTAACTCATAATTAATGCATTAATTTGCCCACCCCTAATATATATATATATATATATATATATATATATATATATATATAAAATCTACACACACATTTTCCCGGATGACCTTCTGAAAATAAAATTGAGTTTGTGTTTAAATAGTGGGGTCTTCTTTAAGATAATGTAAAATATGTAAGCGAGTAATAACATGTAATTAATCATGATTAGTCCAAATTCGAAGTGTGATTAATGCTGTAGTGCAATATTTGCTACAATACACAGTATGATGCAGTACACTCCACACCAATGCAGACCACAACCACATGTGTACCTTTTTTCTTTTTCTTTTTTTTTTCTTTTTCCGAACAGCTGACTCTAAGTTGGTTTGCCCTCACCTGTGTTCCAGTAGTTCTCACAAGTGCTCCAGGGCAGCTGAGCGCTAAAGGAGAACAGCAGGTAGAAGAGAGCCCAGGACAGAATAATGATGTAAGTCATGCAGCTGTAGAGCCTGATCAGCTGCCCTCCATAGCCAATACCTGACACACACACACACGTATCTCAGTTTTCATAATTTTTCTGTTCCAATGCATGCGTAAGACATAGTGAATTTGCAGACAGCTAAAATGATACACAAAGCAAACTATAACATGCTACCCAAGAACGTACAACAATTCTTCTCAACAAAAGAGGAGAAATATTACCTTAGAGCACATTTTTATTTAAAACATTTGTTTAAAACCTTTAGTATATCTATATGTGGAATACAATTATGGAATGGATTAAAGGCCTACTGAAACGAGATTTTCTTATTTAAACAGGGATAGCAGGTTCATTCTATGTGTCATACTTGATCATTTTGCGATATTGCCATGTTTTTGCTGAAAGGATTTAGTAGAGAACATTGATGATAAAGTTTGCAACTTTTGGTCGCTAATAAAAAAGCCTTGCCTGTACCAGAAGTAGCAGACGATGTGCACGTGACGTCACGGGTTGTGGAGCTCCTCACATCCGCACATTGTTTACAATCATGGCCACCAGCAGCAAGAGCGATTCGGACCGAAAAAGCGACGATTTCCCCATTAATTTGAGCGAGGATGAAAGATTTGTGGATGAAGAAAGTGAGAGTGAAGGACTAGCAAAAAAAGAAATAAAAAACTAGACGGTAGAGCGATCTAGATGTTATTAGACAAATTTACTAGGGAAATTCTGGAAAATTCCTTATCTGCTTGTGTTACTAGTGTTTTAGCGTTTTAGTGAAAGTCGGAGGGGTGTGGCCACGGGTGTCTCTGAGGGAAGCCACGTTTCTCGACGAAGCGAAGGCAGCCGTTGGGGCCGGGCTGAGATTATTTTTTTTTCCCTCCTCCATGGTGGAAGCATCCCACGTTCGGGGGCGGCCGGTCGGAGGAGGCAAGAGAGTTCGCAGCTCCCTCTTTGACAGGTGCCCGAGGAACGACGCAAGCTCTCCGCTCATGTCTACGGTAAGAGCCGACTTATTAACACAATTTTCTCACCGAAACCTGCCGGTTGACATGTGGTAGGGAACCATGTTCGCTTGACCGCTCTGTTCCCATAGTAAAGTTTCACCGTCATCTTTCGGGAATGTAAACAAGAAAACACTGGCTGTGTTTGTTCTGCTAAAGGCGGCCGCAATACACCGCTTCCCACCTACATCTTTCTTCTTTGACGTCTCTATTGTTAATTGAACAAATTGCAAAAGATTCAGCAACACAGAAGTCCAGAATACTGTGTAATTATGCGATTAAAGCAGACTACTTATAGCTGGGATCGGGGCTGGAATAAAATGTCCGCTACAATCTGTGACGTCACGCACACGCGTCATCATACCGCAATGTTTTCAACAGGATACTTAGCGCGAAATTTAAAATTGCAATTTAGTAAACTAAAAAGGCCGTATTGGAATTGTTGCAATGTTAATATTTCATCATTGATATGTAAACTATCAGACTGTGTGGTCGGTAGTAGTGGGTTTCATCAGACCTTTAAGTAAAGCAATCAAACAATGTACTAATATGATTCAATTTAAGAAACTGTTCAAACTCAGTGTTTACAAAGTACAAATAACTTATTTTGAATTTCTTCTTCTTCTTCGTTTGGATAAAGATGTTGATTAGAGTTGTTACCACAATACAGCTGGGCAAGTGTTTAACAGCCAACTGACCAAGCTCTCGTCTACAGCTGCCAGACCACGATTCCCATTAGAATGGTGGTTTACTGTATGGGACAGGATGTTACGATATGGTCTGCAGTCTGCTCCTCTGCACCACAATCACATGCCGCAGATGAAGCCATACCCCATTTGCACATAGTTAAGCGGAAGAGGCTGACGCCAGTACAAAGGCGATTAAGCCTGACCCAAGCAGGACTGGGAAAGAAAATATTCCCGGTGTTGATGTACTGGCCTCAGAGATGTAATCGTGGAGTCTGGAAGAGTTTTCCTGCCATTCCATGTTCCGTTTGTAGTCCGCACAGTTGGCTACGCTGCCGTTTGACTGGTTAGTCATTTAGCAATTCCAATGCAGCAGGTACAAATGGGTGTCTCCATTTAAGCTGCTGATGTCCTTGAAGAGGAGGAGACAGAAGCCGGTCATGAAGAAGTGTTGAGGTTCTAGGTAATTCAGCAGGTCATTTGCCCGATTCAGTTTGATGTCCGGTGTTCTTGCTGGTACACTCTGCCATCAGCATGCGGTCTCCCATGATGTCATTGTATTACCTAATGTTTGCGGGTCTCCTCACTCGAACCAGGCCTTTGTCTTTCTTTGTCCATCTGGTGCAAACATCTACAGGCTTTCTTTCCAGGCTCAGTGGAAACCATCATCACTGGCTTATAAATGTACCTTTTCAATGTTTTTTCATCAGGCAACAGACATTGCTTTGAGACATTTTTTTTTCATGATAGTTCCAGTGACGTGCATGAGCTTAATTGATGTGAAGTCGCGGTTTTACGTGGAAAAGTTTCAACTGCTGCTACCCCAATTCGCAACCTGTGATCAGCAAATGTATCTTCTCCTTGATAGCTTTCAAAGTCCAGCATTCAACCATCTGGAGAGGCAAGGACAAACACCTTTAAGCCAGTAGGGTAGGGCTTCTATGGAACAAATTGCATGAATAGATAGCGGCTCCTAAAAGGGATCATTTGCTCAGTGATTGCACCCATCTTTTACTCCGTCTAAGGAATGTTTTACTTCTTTGTTTTGGTTTCACTGCAGTGAAACATGTGGATTCTGGGAAGGTGTGTCACAAACATGCATCGCTGCTGTAGTTGTAACCTCAAGATGCAACAGACTGGAGGACGACGTGCAGGTAGGAGTCTTTAAGTCTCTCAAGTAATGGATCAGGAAAGTGCACAAAAGCATAAGCAAGAAAATAAACATGAAACAGTTTGCAGCAGTTAGCAATCATCCCACACTGACTGCAGGACAGACTGGCGTATAAAGATGTCTGTTTGGCAACCACAAAAAGGGTGCTTGGGTTGGAACTTAAGTGGAAGTGGGACTAAATTAAAAATGCTGGAAAGGAAACAATTACAGAAAATTAGGAAACACAATAATAAAATCAGACCCGACGTGACAGGTAATGGCAGGGGAAGGCATGCCATGTGATTTGAAATGCCAAATCTGTCGTCTGTTGCCCCTCTCATTTGTGAATGCTGCTACATCTTCAAAGAGAAAGTGCTCCTTATGTCTAAACTTTATACAAATGGTGGGGTCATCATGACGGTTGGGAGTCCTGAGTAGCTCAGTTTGAAATCTACGATGGGGAGGAAAAACACACAATCACCAATGGCATGAACACCGTATCTTGTCATTCATATGTGCTGGTCTTTGCCCACAGGAGGATGATGTTCCCGTTCATAGTTTTGAACTCTGACCAAAGAAACAGACTAATGCAAAAGTAAATTACAGAGGACACAGATGCTGGTTGTCCGAAGGATATACTGTACTTACTAGAGATGCGCGGATAGGCAATTATATCATCCGCATCCGCTTCACCAAAGTCATCATCCACCCGCCGTCCACCCGAACCAACATTTTGTCAGGACCGTACCCGCCCGCCAACCGCCCGCTGACATATATCAGAGGTCGTCCGCCTTTACCACTCACAGAGCTATTTAAACATGTTTCACAGAGTAATGATGACAATTTGAGCCGCTAACGTTCTCGCGACGATCCAATAGCGTTCATCCTGATGACAAAAATTTGGGCGTGCTGTGAAGCCATTGCCTTAGACACCTTCAACAACATGTACAAACCGATTGTTAGTCCGGCAACACGTTGTGTGTAGCTTCCGCAACCACACGAACAAGATTGAAAGGCATACTGGGTGATACAGAGTACACTGATGGTTGTGATATAAACAACTTTAACACTTACTAATATGCGCCACGCTGTGAAGCCACACAATACAAGATTGACAAACACATTTCGGGAGAACATTCACAGTAACACAACATAAACGCAACACAACAAAAACCCAGAATCCTTTGTATCCGTGACACTTTCTGAATATATTTTACACACCCGCGCCCCCAACCCTGCCCACCTTACAGACGCACGGGGGGGTGGGGGGGGGTTGCTGCTAGCGGGGTGTATGAAATAGTCAGGAAGTGTCATGAATACAAAGAATTCTGGGTATTTGTTGTGTTGCGTTTATGTTGTGTTACTGTGAGGATGTTCTTCCGAAATGTGTTTGTCGTTCTTAATTGGTGTGGCTTCACAGCGTGGCGCATATTACTAAAAATGTTAAAATAGTTTATATCACAACCTTTAGTGTACTCTGTGTCACCCAGTATGCCTTGCAGTCGTGTGCGTGTTGCTGCGGAAGCCACACCCAACATGTTGCTGGACTGACAAGCAGATCGTACATGTTGTAGAAGGCAACAAAGTCAATGGCTTCATAGCACGCCCCAACATTTATAATCTGGGTGACTGCTGGCAGTCATTCAAGAGAATAATAGCGTCTCGTATTGTCTTCTTCGCTTTATGACACGGGTCTTGAATGGCTCTTTGAATGGCAAAGAATACCGATCCCAGAACCATGTATATCAAATATTTCCGGATGGATCAACCGCCACCCGCCCTTATCTAATTAAAATCTATTTTTTCGTCATGTAAACCGCCCAACCGCGGACTCCACGGATGAGACCACAAACCGCGCATCTCTATTACTTACTGTCCATTTTTGCTTTGGATGTAATCTTAGACTGGTTGTGCAGTCTTTTGCATGATAAAGTAGTATAAGGTATGATCTGTGTGCATTGTCTTTAGAATAGAACAAAATAAGTCTTTATAGCCCACTAAGGTGGAACATTGTGTTCGGCTCACCAACACACGCGACAGACCGCACATTGTCATATACAGCAGTGTTTTTCAACCTTTTCTGAGCCAAGGCACATTTTTTTATTGAAAAAATTTCAAGGCACACCACCAGCTGAAAACATTAAAAAATTAATCTCAGCTGCTGACATTGACAATAATAAGTTGTTCTCGCAATTGTTTGATATGAATTCAAGTCATAACCAACCATGCCACACTATAGCTTTTGTCTCAGAGTAGGTCTACTGTCACGACCTGTCACATTTCAACCCCTGTGACTTATTTGGAGTTTTTCCTGTGTGTAGTGTTTTAGTGCTTGTCTTGCGCTTCTATTTTGTTGTTGATTGTCATATCATGTACGGATGTACTTTGTGGATGCCGTCTGCTGCTCCACACGCTGTCTTTGCTGTCGTCCAACATCCTCTTTTTGTTTACTTGGCAGCCAGTTCAGTTTTAGCTTTGTTTTGCAGAGCTATCCCTAAGCTTCAATGCCTTTTCTTTGCGGCACCCGACTTTTTGTTTATTTTTGGTTTAAGCGTTAGATACCTTTTTACCTTCATGGTGCCTCCCCGCTGTCTGCATATTGTGATCACGACAAACCATGTTCCCGACATCTACAAAGCAATTGGCTAACTGCTGCCACCTACTGATATGGAAGAGTATTACACGGTTACTCTGCCGATCTCGAGACCGCACAGACACTCAACCACGTTATATTTGCAGATTATAATTGCTAGTTTGCAAAAAAAATGTTTTAACCCAATTAGGTGAAATTACATAATCTACCACGGCACACCAGACAATATATCACGGTACGCTAGTGGTTGAAAAACAATGATATACAGTATAAAAACAAGTGTGAATGGTTTGTATACACTGAGTGTTGCACACCTTCAGCCAGTGGACACAGCTTCCTCCAGCAGGTGATCCCTCCCTCCTGGGAGTACTGGCCTACGGCGGTCTCCAAAAGAAAGAGTGGTACGCCACACGTAACAACAAACACCAGATACGGCACCAGGAATGCACCTGAATGTTAACAAATACTTATGTGCAGTATTTGGAAGAGAAGATGTTCTGCGGGAGGCTTACCGCCACCGTTTTTGTAGCACAAGTAAGGAAATCTCCACACGTTGCCCAAGCCGACTATGTTGCCGGCAACTGCCAGGAGGAACTCCACCTTGCTGCTCCAGTGTCCTCTTTCCTCCAACTCATTTTGGCCTCGTTTCGTGCCACGCTTTTTCCTCCACATTCTTAAAAGTCTCAATGTGAAAACAAGCGTCCACACAGGCTATCCAGGTTTAAATTCATAATCTTTGAGGCGTTTGTCACTTAATGAGCAACCTACCAAACAGTTAATTAGTTCCCACTGGAAATGTAAATAATCTCCTTGCTGAGAATGGGCTGCAACGTTTCAGATACTCACAATACAGCTGCAAGTCATTTTTCCACATTTATAAAGAATACGTAACTGTAGTATAATAAAAAAGTTGAAGAAAATGTTCATTACTTTGTGTGAGTGCAAGCGATAGTTTTATTTCACATTTTGTTCGTCATACATCCAATGTAAAATTGCAAATAACCTAATTGTTCATGAACTTCTTTTTTCCAAGGATTAAATTGGAATAGACTAACTCACATGTTCATCGAAAATTTAAATGACTTCCTTAGCACATATGTCAGCTATGGGTAAGATAATGAACTTTACATTGGTGGCATGTATAGATAATATAAACAATAGACTGATGTCCAGTGCTTGTCTCCCTTGTGTTTTTCTGTTACTCATATGAGATCCTCCCGAGTGATGGGTTGCAGTGCCGTCTCTTCCTTTCTGGTCAGCGAGTGGTCAGGCTGCTTGGGCCGGCACAGTTTATGGAGACGCTAACAAGTGGACACAAATCAAAGTAAGCTCAAATCTTCAGACTATTCTTTACAGAAGGATGCAAAATAGGCATTGTGTCATGTTATCATTGATACTGTAAGTCTTTCACTGGGTATTGTCAGGTACAGCCTTGCCCCACCTGACTAAGGGTTCCAGTGGCAGTGCTTAGCTTGTACAGTGCCCAGCCTGGCACCAGCAGGATGGAGGAGAGGGCCAGGATCCAGCCCATTACGTAGGCCCAGGTAGGATACACATACCAGCGATTAAAGGTCAAGGGCTGATACTCAATAAGTGAACATAGAAAGGACCCCTGGGGAAACAAAAATGGTTGTTATACCTGCAGGTACACCTGAATATATGATTTAGAAAGCAAGCTAATGCATGCTCGTAGATAGCCATAATGAATCCCTCATGAAATCACATGATCTACCCAGTGGGGATAGTAGTGAATTACACATTTGTCAACCCTTTGAAAATTTGTCATATGTTTGTCAAAATCAATGTTGGTATTTTAACTGCCAAAAAAGAAATGCCTCTGTTTTTTGTTTTTTTAGACAGAGCTCTTGTACTAAAATATTATTGAATTGTGCTTCTATATACTCACCCAGGGGCGTCGCCAGACATATTTCACTGGGGCACGTGCCCCAATGTTGATCTGCAGTGCCCCAGTACAAATTTCACCAATAAAAAAAAAAAACACTTCAGAGTTTTAACTCTACATAACATAGACAACAGCGCACATACTACTTAGTATGGTAATTGATTGCTACTGTATTCACTCCACTTAACAATGAGCACATGGCTAATTAATATGGTAATTTATTCACGTGAGAGAGAGAGAATGCAATCACTGCGTGAGGTAGGTAACGTTAGCCAACAACAATTTGTTAATTATATTATTTTGATTTTGATTTGACTCAAACTGTAACTCCTATGGATATCAGAAAGTTATTCGCCCGCAGAAGGAGGGATGCAGCGAGGAATGAGAGATGTCAGTGAAGTCCTAGCTAGCTAGGCAACATCATTGTCTTAAGTTGATGCTAAGTTAGCTAACGTTATTCCTTGTATCTAGACAAACATATTCATTTGCTGTACGAGCTGTCGGGGGAATTTCTAATGAACATGAAACATAATGTTGGTTATTGTTTATTGAATGGATCCCCATTAGCTGACGCCAAGGCAACTGCTAGTCTTCCTGGGGTCCATATAGGAGCATACAAAATTAAAATACAAAGAATACATGCATTACCCAACATACAATGGAAAAATACAACATAAGATAACATAGCTAGTTAAAACCAGTATTAAAAATTCACATCATGTGGGTAGCTGCAATAGGTGTATCTTCAAAGCTGTCTTGAATGACAATTTACTTTGTGAGAGATTAATGTGTGATGGCAATATATTCCAGAATGAAATACATCTATACATGACTGTATGTTTGAGGAGATTGGTCCTGGGAGCAGGAAGTGCCAAATAGTCTTTGCTGGCATTTCTAGTGTCATGAATGTGTGTCTTAGTTGATTTTAAAAATTGTTTGTAAAAGTAATCTGGTGATTGATCTAACATGATAGTTCTAAAGATCATAAGGAGCCTACACTGCATCTTTTCTTCAACAGACAACCAGGACAGACGTGAATGCATAAATTAAACATTAGTGCGCAATGAACATTTAAGTACAGTCTAGCCGCTCTGTTTTGAACAAGTTGAAGTTTGTTCAGGTCAGACTTAGTTTTAGCAAACCATATTATAAGACAGTAAGGAAGATGACAGAAAACCAAGGACTGTACAACTTACACCATTGTTGAGGATGTCAACAAGGTGGAGCACTTTCTGACCATGGCTAAACCTCTTCCCATTTTCATTAAAATACTAACGATATGATCGGACCATGACAGTTGACTGTCTAATAGCACATCAAGCAGTTTTGCTTTTTTGACCTGCACATGGTGTATCTGAAATAGGATGGAATGGAAATTAAATAATATAAAAGAACACAGATGTAGGGGTGCTTCTTTTTTTTTTTTTATCTTTGTAGATGTTACATTTGCAGATGATTACTGCAATAAATATTTCAAAAAGATTAATTGCTCTTCCTTTTTGCTTCTACCAGTATCTGTTTAGAAGTCTGCAGTAAAAAAGTGCACAAGTAGGCCAAATGCATTAGTTAATTTCAGGTGGTTAATCAAAGATCCATACAACATAATCTGATACGATTTCATAGTTTAAAGCACTATTTATGTATTTTTTATGATAAATAAGTGCTAAAAATGTTTTTGCTTGCGCGCTTTGCACGCTCACATTAATTATTTGTGCCCCAGTACAGTATTAGGTCTCGTGACGCCCCTGTACTCACCAG
Source organism: Nerophis ophidion (assembly GCF_033978795.1). Classification (NCBI taxonomy): domain Eukaryota; kingdom Metazoa; phylum Chordata; class Actinopteri; order Syngnathiformes; family Syngnathidae; genus Nerophis; species Nerophis ophidion. Next base: position 8,625,945 of record NC_084628.1, on the reverse strand, counting down.
TGAAACGATGGGTGTGAGGTAGAGCCAGCAGATTCTGAAGAAAGGATTAGCACGTTCGCCCGTCATATCCGCGATGATGGCAAATAGCCGTTCTGCTCCTGTACAGAGAAGTCATTTTGTAACATCTACTACACAAACAGATGAGCCCGTATTGGAACTACCACTATTAACATGTAATTCCTACCACAAGCACAAACCTAAATAGGAAAACAAATGGTTTGTGGACAATAGTGAGATTGAAGCGATACCAAAATGAGTATTTAATTGAATATTCACAAACGGGTAGTTATCTAAGATGAAGTGTAAGATCACTAGTAACTCCTATGTCAACCAACCTAAGACACAACAGAAACACTCCTAGGTTTGTATGTACAGCATATCAATGGAGAAAGTTGACAAGGTATCTGCATGTAGATTGAAGACCTTCCAACATGTACACATTTTTACTCTTAACTACACCTATAATGGTTCACTGCTCTCTGGTATGCATTCTGTTGCTTTTTGCCAGTTTTAGTTTTATTTGAGTCTTGCGCTTGAGTCTTGTGTTTGAACTGCATTAACACTTCTCTCTTTAATTACTATAGTTTGCTCGCAAGTTAAAAAGTTTGACAGTTTTAGTTTGTAGTTGTAGTGTCTCAATGAGTGGATGTCAATTTGTGCACTCAACCCTGTGGTAGTTTTCAAAATGAGGGTTGTCCAAAGTGTGGCCCAGGCATTATGCATTTCTCATGTTTGGGATCTGTGTTTGAACACCACTGAAAAATATTTTTTGCATAATAGTAAAAAGGACTTTTTAACAGTACTTACCTGCATCAGCATACCTACCAAATATCCAGCCTATTGCCAAGGTTTCAAACACACAGAGAAAGAGGATGCAGGCTCCATTGCAGGCGTAATAGTCAAACACCTGAAAGATGTACATTCCTCCCTGAGAATGAGAGCAGGGGTAATTATAATTTTTTTTTATCTTGTTTGTTTGTTTGTCATGTAATTGTGCATATATGTTTAAGAAGTATGTATCCCCACATCAGTGATCATGATGAGCTGGGAGAAGAAACACGTGAGGCAAAAGAGGAGAAGGAAACGTTCCCGTCTGCCCGCCTGGCGCATCACTGCGGGAAACATGTCCACCACGGACGTGATCACTACCTCCATGGCAACAAACTTTATACAGAAAAAGAAAAGATCAAGCCATGAGGGACGTTGCACAGGTCAGTAGTTTCAGAATGACAATAAGTCTATACTTGCGTGTCCAAGCCCAGGAGAATGATCATGAAGAAGAAGCAGATGGACCACAGTTGAGGTAACGGCATCATGGCCACCGCCTGAGGATAAGCGATGAATGCCAAGCCTGGACCTGGAAAAAACACGCCCATGCACTGTCACCATCAATATAGGACATTTCAACCATTTCCTATCATGTTTGAATTGTATTCAATGGAAGATTTAAAGTGGAACAATGGCACTAACATTATGTTTTTATCATTTTCAGGATTGACGCTGTACTGGCTGCTATTTTGTCTTGTCACACATTGAAGGCAACACATTGTTTGCGTTCTTCATCAGTGTAGTTAGCTTTTTTATTAATTAAATGGAACAAGAAACAAGCTTACAAATGGTCAATTAGAGAGCTTCTTCAAATGTATTACAATGTAATTTTATTATGTGAAACAGCACCGCCATCAATGTGTGAATGTGGAAATAGTGTCAAAACGCTTTGAGTTTGTTAAAAAAAAAAAGGTAGAAAAGCGCTATACAAGTACAACCTATTTACCATTTACTTCTGGCCTGAGTCAAATGAGACAAGATGGCAACCCCAATGTTAGCATACGCTTGCAACCAGCTGAGCTCATATATTGTTACATATTATTGAGCCTATTTCAATTGTAACTATTTATTCATACTGGCATGCCAACATTGCTAATGCCACAGTTGCTAAACTGTGATTGGCTAATTGTATACTTGTTATATATTAGCATAATAAGCTTACAGTTGCTCAAATGTTGGCGTCCATTGATTGTGTTCATAGTATTTTTCTTTTTATTTGATATTAACTGGTTAAGAAAACGTTCATATAATTTATTACATAAACACAACTAACTGTGGAAGATATGTAATTGTGCAGTTATCTTTAGTAAGAACACTAACTATAGAAAAACTGTTTCTTGATACCTGTGCATGTGATGTGAGTGGGTGTCCTCAAGATGGCAGCAGACATTTTTACAAATCTTTCATATTTTTTGCAAACTCTGTTACTGTGTTTGAAACCCTTATGTTATCTCTGAGCTTAATTTTGCTCTATTTTTTTTCAATAGCAGGTGCCATTTTAATAGGGTTTAAAGCTTACCAGACTCAGCTACTTCTGCAATGGGAACTCCCTGCTCATGGGCCATGAACCCCAGCACAGAGAAGACTGCAAAACCAGCCACCACACTGGTACCACTGTTTAGTAAACACAGCCACAAACAGTCTCTGCAACACACAAATTGACTTTTTTTTAAATATTTTGGTACAACTTGGTCCATCACACTCTTTAGACTTTGTACTTCTGGTGCGCAGTTAAAATAAGGGCGTGAATGATGTTAAAACTAATCCTGACAAATTGGGAATAAATCAGTCCATTTCTAACTGACATACGCAGCACATTTAAGTCCAATTTTTATTTGTACTTATATACCGTGCAATACTTTTATTTGTCTAAATGTCGAAATACGTACAAAAATATAAATATGTACATGAACTATACTGAAAAAATACAGTTGCACTCACTGTCGATTTACTTGCAAAGATTATACAATTACAAAAGTTTATACAATTAAAATACAGTAGCTTAACTCATCTTTCAAAAAGTTACTCCAAAAAATATTGAAGGCTTTTATGTATTAAATAAAGGGGGCTGTATATCATTTCAAGTGCAACTGTATTTAATAAACATTTTACTTTATTGGATGTGTTCATCATTAAAAAAAAAAAAGCCCACAGAGGTTCTAATGAAATTGAATGAAGATTTTCTGCACTCACTCTGTTGTGACAAGTCCCTTTCGCATACAATTACTAAACAATACATGTTTATTGTAGTTTGCAGTGGTGTTGAACTACATGGCTTCATACTTCTTTTCTATTAAGTGTTTCTAATATTTCACAAATAATAGAACCAAAATTTTACATATTTGTAACCCAGTTAGTTCGGGCCCATGCCTTTATCCCATTCCGCACAAACAAATAAACACCAGCAAAAGTTGTGAAAACAACCAGAAGCATGATGAGAAAAAGTAAAAAATGTCAACATCAGCCAATAACGACACAAAGCTTTTTCCTTAAAAAACAAAAACACATACGAAGTAATGATATACACATTTGCTTCCTGTTGACACTTACTTATAGCAGTTGTTGCTGTAAGGGTTATAGCTGCCCAGTACAGTGAGCGTGCCCACACCAATGCTGTATGAGAAGAAGATCTGGGCGCCAGCTTCCATCCACACCTGTCAACACCACCCACTGACAAATGAGTGTGTTTTGCTCTTTGCATTGTGTTCCCACCACGTAACAGCGCCTATACCTGAGGGTCTGTGAGTCGTGACAGTTCTGGAAGAAGATAGAACACCACTCCTTGTCTGGCCCCGGGAAGAGTGAGTCCACGGATCAACAGGATAAGCAGCATAATGTAAGGGAAGGTGGCGGTGAAATACACCACCTGGAAAGGATAGGAGTTTCTTGCTTTTAAATGAGGTATCACACACTTGCTGCCATTTTTCAAGACTTTACCTTTCCGGTAGATTTAACCCCTTTCCAGATGCAGAAGTAACATATGATCCACATGGCGATGAGGCACAGCAGCACCTCCCACCTAATGCTGCCGATTTCCTCAATGCCCCCTGAGATGTTCAACACCCTATGTCTATAAATAAATAAATGTATGTTTTATGGGAAAATATGCATTTAGAAGCAATTTATTAATTTATTTATTGTTTATACTCCCAGAATTCTGTTGCTGCTGAAGTTCCTTTGGTGTGGTTGCTGCCCTCCAGTGTGTGATTTCTTGTTGTGAAGTCTACACAATCCACTTATGGGTAACAGACAAGTTATTGAGTCTGAGTATGACAGTTGTCTTTTTGTATCTTTTGTTTCACTGGTCTTAATAGAGTCAAATATCTTTTTAATAATGTATTATTAACTCCTCTCTGAGCTGCCACCTTATCGTGGTAGAGGAGCTTGCGTGTCCCAATGATCCTAGGAGCTATGTTGTCTGGGGGCTTTATGCCCCCTAGTAGGGTCTCCCAAGACAAACAGGTCCTAGGTGAGGGATCAGACAAAGAGCAGCTCGAAGACCAATATGAAGAAGACAAATCATGGACCCTGATTTCGCTCGCCCGGATGCGGGTCACCGGGGCCCCCCTCTGGAGCTAGGCCCGGAGGTGGGGCACGATGGCGAGCGCCTGGTGGCCTGTTCCAATGGCCCTGTTCCAATGGGGCTCGGCCGGGCACAGCCAGAAGAGGCAACGTGGGTCACCCCTCCAATGGGCTCACCACCCATAGCAGGGGCCATAGAGGTCGGGTGCGATGTGAGCTGGGCGGCAGCCAAAGGCAGGGTACTTGGCGGTCCGATACTCGGCTACAGAAGCTAGCTCTTGGGACGTGGAACGTCACCTCACTGGGGGGGAAGGAGCCTGAGCTAGTCCGCGAAGTGGAGAAGTTCCCGCTGGATATAGTCGGAGTCACTTCGACGCACAGCAAGGGCTCTGGAACCACTCGAGAGGGGCTGGACTCTCTTCCACTCTGGCGTTGCCAGCAGTGAGAGGCAACGGGCTGGGGTGGCAATTCTTGTTTCCCCCCGGCTCAAAGCCTGCATGTTGGAGTTCAACCCAGTGGACGAGAGGGTAGCCTCCTTCCGCCTTCGATTGGGGGGACGGGTCCTGACTGTTGTTTGTGCTTACGCACCAAAAAAGTTCAGAGTACCCACCCTTTTTGGGTACGCTTGAGGGAGTACTGGAAAGTGCTCCCCCAGGTGATTCCCTTGTCCTACTGGGGGACTTCAACGCTCATGTTGGCAACGACAGTGAAACCTGGAGAGGGGTGATTGGGAAGAATGGCCGTCCGGATCTGAACCCGAGTGGTGTTTTGTTATTGGACTTTTGTGCTCGTCACAGTTTGTCGATAACAAACACCATGTTCAAACATAAGGGTGTCCATATGTGCACTTGGCACCAGGACACCCTAGGCCGCAGTTCCATGATCGACTTTGTAGTTGTCATCGGATTTGCGGCCTCATGTTTTGGACATTCGGGTGAAGAGAGGGGCGGAGCTTTCTACCGATCACCACCTGGTGGTGAGTTGGCTGCGATGGTGGGGGAGGATGCCGGACAGACCTGGCAGGCCCAAACGCATTGTGAGGGTCTGCTGGGAAAGTTTGGCAGAGTCTCCTGTCATAGAGAGTTTCAATTCCCACCTCCGGAAGAACTTTATTGAGTCCGAGTGGACCATGTTCCGTACCTCTATTGTCGAGGCGGCTGATTGGAGCTGTGGCCGCAAGGTAGTCGATGCCTGTCGTGGTGGTAATCCGAGAACCAGTTGGTGGACTCCGGCGGTGAGGGATGCCGTCAAGCTGAAGAAAGAGTCCTATCGGGCTCTTTTGGCTCGTAGGTACCGACGGGCCAAACGGTGTGCGGCAAAAAATCGGACATTGGAGGAGGTCGGAGAAGCCATGGAAAACGACTTCCAGACGGCTTTGAAGCGATTCTGGACCACCATCCGTCGCCTCAGGAAGGGGAAGCAGTGCACTGTCAACACCGTGTATGGTGTGGATGGTGTTCTGCTGACCTCAACTGCGGATGTTGTGGTTAGGTAGAAGGAATACTTCGAAGACCTCCTCAATCCCACCAACACGTCTTCTTATGAGGAAGCAGTGCCTGGGGAATCTGTGGTGGGCTTTCCTATTTCTGGGGCTGAGGTTGCCGAGGTAGTTAAAAAACTCCTCGGTGGCAAGGCCCCAGGGGTGGATGAGACCCGCCCGAAGTTCCTTAAGGCTCTGGATGCTGTGGGGCTGTCTTGGTTGACAAGACTCTGCAGCATCGCGTGGACATCGGGGGCGGTACCTCTGGATTGGCAGATGGGGTGGTGGTCCCTCTCTTTAAGAAGAAGGACCGGAGGGTGTGTTCCAACTGATCACACTCCTCAGCCTTCCCGGTAAGGTTTATTCAGATGTACTGGAGAGGAGGCTACGCCGGATAGTCGAACCTCGGATTCAGGAGGAACAGTGTGGTTTTCGTCCTGGTCGTGGAACTGTCGACCAGCTCTATACTCTGGACAGGGTTCTCGAGGGTGCATGGGAGTTTGCCAAACCCGTCTACATGTCCTTTGTGGACTTGGAGAAGGCATTCGACCTTGTCCCTCGGGAAGTCCTGTGGGGAGTGCTCAGAGAGTATGGAGTATCGGACTGTCTTATTGTGGCGGTCCGCTCCATTTACGATCAGTGTCAGAGCTTGGTCCGCATTGCCGGCAGTAAGTCGGACATGTTTCAAGTGAGGGTTGGACTCCGCCCAGGCTGCCCTTTGTCACCGATTCTGTTCATAACTTTTATGGACAGAATTTCTCGGCGCAGTCAAAGCGTTGATGGGTTTCGGTTTGGTGGCCGCGGGATTAGGTCTCTGCTTTTTGCAGATGATGTGGTCCTGATGGCTTCATCTGCCCGGGATCTTCAGCTCTCACTGGATCGGTTCGCAGCCGAGTGTGAAGCGACCGGAATGAGAATCAGCACCTCCAAGTCCGAGTCCATGGTTGTCTCCCGGAAAAGGGTGGAGTGCCATTTCCGGGTTGGGGAGGACACCCTGCCCCAAGTGGAGGAGGTCAAGTACCTAGGAGTCTTGTTCACGAGTGGGGGAAGAGTGGATTGTAAGATCGACAGGCGGATCGGTGCGGCGTATTCAGTAATGCAGACGTTGTACCGATCCGTTGTGGTGAAGAAGGAGCTGAGCCGGAAGGCAAAGCTCTCAATTTACCGGTCGATCTACGTTCCCATCCTCACTTATGGTCATGAGCTTTGGGTCATGACCAAAAGGATAAGATCACGGGTACAAGCGGTCGAAATGAGTTTCCTCCGCCGTGTGGCGGGGCTCTCCCTTAAAGAGTGAGAGTGAGAAGCTCTGTAATCCGGGAGGAACTCAAAGTAAAGCCGCTGCTCCTCCATGTCGAAAGGAGCCAGATGATGTGGTTAGGGCATCTGGTCAGGATGTCACCCGAACCCCCTCCTTAGGGAGGTGTTTAGGGCACGTCCAACCGGTAGGAGGCCACGGGGAAGACCCAGGACACGTTGGGAAGACTACGTCTCCCGGCTGGCCTGGGAACGCCTCGGGATCCCCCGGGAAGAGCTAGACGAAGTGGCTGGGGAGAGGGAAGTCTGGGCTTCCTTGCTTAGGCTGCTGCCCCCGTGACCCGATCTCAGATAAGCGGAAGAAGATGGATGAATGGAAGGATGGATTATTAACTGTGGTGTTAGCAACAGCTCAGAGTATGGCGTAGTTCAGTTCTAGGCTGATGCAGACTACAACTGCCATGCTGGTATACAAAAAAAAGCCTTTAAACTAAGCTAATATATGCCCTCACCTGTGTTCCAGTAGTTGTCACATGTGCTCCAGGGCAGTTGGGACTTAAAGGAAAACAGCAGGTAGAAGAGAGCCCAGGACAGAATAATGATGTAAGTCATGCAACTGTAGAGCAGGATCAGCTGCCCTCCATATCCAATACCTGGCGCACTCACACACGCACACACACTATATTTGAAATACAATGTAATACATTACAGTACTTTAATTTAGAAATGCAATATATAAATTTCAGCCTTTGGGTTGGATTTTAGTCTGTCATGGAAGTGTACATAAGTGTTCAGATGGGTGCATGAAGATAAACACTATTCATTTTTGCTTTGGATTCGATGTTAGAGAGGTTGTGCTGTCAGTGTTTGCCTTGACAGAACATTTCAAGTGTTTTTGTTTGACTGGCAGAAGGTTGGTAATTTGTCACTGGCATCACACACGTAACAGTCATGTGACCTCATAGTGAAATGCCGTAACAGATGGAAAAAGACACAAGCAGGTTTTGATGTGCGGTTTGTCTTTCAGAGTGTTACACACCTTCAGCCAGTGGACACAGCTTCCTCCAACATGTGATCCCACCCTCTTGGGTGTACTGGCCAACGGCAGTTTCCAAAAGGAAGAGCGGTACGCCACACGTCACCACAAACACCAGATAGGGCACCAGGAATGCACCTGTATGTTAACAAATATTGATATGCAAAATGTACAACACTCAGAAGGGAAGATGCTCTGTGGGAGACTTACCACCGCCGTTTTTGTAGCACAAATAAGGAAACCTCCACACGTTGCCCAAGCCAACTATGTTGCCAGCAACAGCCAGGAGGAATTCCACCTTGCTGCCCCAGTGTCCTCTTTCCTCCACCTCATTGTGGCTTTGTTTCGTCCCACGCTTTTTCCTCCACATTCCCAAAAATCTTAACGTGAATGCAAGTGTCCACACTGGGTGTTAAGGTTTACTTGCATGCGCATTGATGACTTTGTCACTTAATGAGCAACCTACCAAACAGTTAATCAGTTTCCGCTAGAAATGTAAATGATCTCCAAGTTGAGAATGAACTGCGACGTTTTGTACAATACAGCTGCAAGTCATGGGTACACCTTTATGTAATGTTAAAACCCACAAAGATTAAGAAAAGTTCCGCAATTGGCTACAAACTATATATTCTAGCATGTTTGTTGATTGGTTGGCAATGATGGGTAGTAACAAGCTACATGTACCTAACCAACATAGCTTGACTACATTTTCCATTAGCTTGGTGGGAGCTTAGCTACGTTTTTAATGAGTAGCTTTTCCTGTAGCTTAGCTACTTTTAGACCCATGTAGGTGGGTAGCTTACATCAAAGCTGCAAGCTACAAAGAGAGAAAATGGCTTACGAATCCAGGCCAAGAAAATATGGAGAAAATAGCATGACTTGGATAACCAAGAAAATCTGTACATACGGAGAAAATCCAGGATGATTGGTTGGTGTTCGTATGAGTCACAATTGGCTAAGGTTAGGGCAAACTGTTCTGGACTGGCCAATCAGATGCAAGGTAAGGCGGGTCATCAAAACTAGTAAGCAAAATCATAGCAGACACACACTCGTCACATGATGGTGAGGGAGTCAGAGACAGAGCGATGCTTCAAGCTGACAACTCAAAAAAAGAAAAAAAGAAACATACTTGAAAAATGAGGGATTCTCTCCCGTTGATTACATTTTTCCTTTAGTGATGAAGATGACATGCAGGAAACCCACAAAAATGCGTGTCGTTAGCCATATTCAGACATATGTATGCTTTCAGAGAAACCAATGATCAAAACCTTAGTCTTTATTTGTTTACTCTGTAAACTAAAATCATATCTGCTTTCTTTATCTAAGGCGTCCAACACAAATTTAGGAACACACATTATTTAAAAAAAAAAATAAAAATTTGAAAAGTTTTTCTGCATGTAACCATTACCATCTGTTCCCAAACATCACTCAAGTCTTTTTTTTTTTTGTCAAGATATAGATATATGCTGTTTTTTTTACTGTAAGTAGAAAAAATAGAGTTGGGTCAAAGAAAAGGCAAACTAAATAAATACATAGAGTGGTGTGCAGGGGACCCCTGTGGTCGTTGTAGGGTGTCCCCAGCTAAGAAGGGTCCATTTGTACACTCTCAGGTACATTAACATTGATATTATACATGTGGGTCCATAGATATAAATGCTGTTGAATGTAAAGCTTTGATGTAGTAAGGTACTTTTGCCGTGTAGCTTGCTACAATACTCCGGGGATAGCTTAATCGAAAGTAACTTGTAGCTTAGCTTACATTTTCCAATTAGCTTGCCCATCACTGGTCAATTGATAAATGATAAATGGGTTGTACTTGTATAGCGCTTTTCTACCTTCAAGGTACTCAAAGCGCTTTGACACTACTTCCACATTTACCCATTCACACATACATTCACACACTGATGGAGGGAGCTGCCATGCAAGGCGCCCATCAGGAGCAAGGGTGAAGTGTCTTGCTCAGGACACAACGGACGTGATGAGGGTGGTTCTAGGTGGGATTTGAACCAGTGACCCTCGGGTTGCGCACGGCCACTCTGCCACTGCGCCACGCCGTCCCAATTCATGTGATAGGCATTTGTTTAGCGATCCCGCTCTTCATCAGACACAGTATTGCTTATGTCTGGCTACATTTGTCACTAACTGTAGCATGTACATATTTCTTTAAATAGTAGCAAGGAAAATGTGTTTTTTAGGGGAAAGGCATTTATTTATTTATGTGTGTGTGTGTGCATGTGCGCATGCGTGTGTAATTTTGATATGTTTTTACAAATAATGATACTTAGATAAAAGTGTACAATCTGTATTAGACCCAATGTAAGCTTTAAGCTACAGCTTCTCTGAATTTACACACCAAAATAATTTTTTAAGCTTCTGTAATGAAATACACCAGCCTGTCCTGTAGAAGCCCTGTTACTGCAATTGTATTTTTGATGCAAAAATAAATCCTTGAATGTTCTGAATTTTACTGCCAAAAAAAAAAGAAAGAAAAATCCTTCTGCTGCAGGATTGATTTTAAAGTTCTATTTTTAATTTTGAAATGACTTCAGAGTCTTGCGCCTTCTTATTTATCTGACCTGCGTTTACCAACCCCTCGCTAGTCCTCTGGTACTGGCTTTCTATCTTTACCAAATACCAGAACAAAGGCCCATGGTGAAGCGTCATTTAGCCACTTTGGCCCTCACCTGTCCCTCAGGACTGCAAAGACCGTTGAAATTAAAAAAAAAAAAAAAAGACTTAAGACACACCTTAAACTCTTATGTTTTTTTAATTATTTATTGTATTGTTTTCTATCTTAATTATTTGTATTACTACAATTATTCTCACAATGTTGTGTTTTATTAACTTATTAAAATAATAATTATATTTGTATTTTTTTTTAACATATATTTTATCATATGTTTTATAGTATTTAGATGGCGTTAATTTGAGTTATTCTCCAGTGTGGAGGCCTCAAAGGTGGCGTTTTTCCTCAAATCATCAGTGCCGTGTTTGTTTTTGCTTTATTACTGTCAGTAGTGATGTGTGTGTGTGTGTGTGTGTGTGTGTGTGTGTGTGTGTGTGTGTGTGTGTGTGTGTGTGTGTGTGTGTGTGTGTGTGCGTGTGTGTGTGCGTGTGTGTGTGTGTGTGTGTGTGCGTTTTCTTGTTTTCAATTTTTTTTGTGCCACTTGCCTATGTTTTTAAAAAGTGCTATATAAATAGTTTGATTCAATTCTTATGTAATATGTCAATTTATTTGCAGTCCTTAGCATATTAACAGAACAAATATTGTTTTAATACTGTCATCAAAGCCTAAGCCATACCAATTATGATTTTTTTGTTATCCGCGAATAAAAAAATGCTTCATGGTGAGACGTTTGTTAGAGTGGAAATTGCAGCTGGCAATTACAATGTGAGTCAACACTTCCTCAAAAAAAAAAAGTGCCGTTTTTAATGCAGTAGGTATCTATTACAAAAAAACAGATTTTTTTATCTCAATTGATGCAGCAATATGCTCCAGTGTCCCCACTAAAGCATCTAAGAAGAAGAAGAAGAAGAAGAAAAAGAAGCCAGTGGGTGTCACAGATCTGCTTGCACTACTTTCTGTCCTTGTATCACTGAGCTCTCTTTGCTGACCAGATGCAAGATGGCAGCGCTTCATGTTTCCAACTGCGTCCCACACCAGCAGCTCAGCCTGGGCAGAGCAGCAGCTGGACGTGTACCTCACCCACAGTGGCTGAGATGAGCCGACAGCCCACTTGGACACATTTAAGGGGGCTTCTCCTTCTACTAATATAACCTCGTGCTGCTGGGGCTGACCTTTGCCCGTGTTGTCCTCTGCAGGCGGGGGGATGTGGAATATTGTCAAAGTGCCTTGTCCTCGCAGTAGTTGGAGGGCAGCAAGGCCAGAACGCCCCCTGTCTGACAGAGCCAAAGACACGCTCCAGGTGGAGTCATTGCAAGCCAGAAAACAGGAGGACTGCACTTGTGTGGTGGAGCAGAATGGAGGGGAGGTGTCAGGGTCCTTCAAGAAAACATATTATAAAAACTTAATTTGCATCCTTGAACAATCGCATCCAATTGACCCATACTTACTGGAGGAACCACTGTCAGGTATGCCACCGCGTAATTTGTGTCAGCAGAATCAAGAGCGTGCACTGAAAGCGTCAGGGTGACAGTTGCTCCTGCCTGAGCCGTGGAGGGTGTGTGAAAGCCCACCTGACCGGGGAAAAGCTTGTTGGCACCAATGTGGAACCTGAGAGGAGAGACGGACTGCATTTTGTTTAGGATATAAGATTTGATTTCCTCATCTGCCAGGAGCCAGATGAGGTGGCTCGGGCATCTGGTCAGGATGCCACCCGAACGCCTCCCTAGGGAGGTGTTTAGGGCACGTCCGACCGGTAGGAGGCCACACGGGGAAGACCCAGGACACGTTGGGAAGACTATGTCTCCCGGCTGGCCTGGGAACGCCTCGGGATCCCCCGGGAAGAGCTGGACAAAGTGGCTGTGCAGAGGGAAGTCTGGGCTTCCCTGCTTAGGCTGCTGCCCCCGCGACCCAACCTCAGATAAGCGGAAGAAGATGGATGGATTTGATTTCCATGCAAACTCTCTTAGGGGTTGTACTACCTGTGAGGTCCTCTTGTATGAAGATACCCGGAGTCATCTTCAGCCATCAAACTGAAGAGTCTGTCTGGGCCGTGGTTCATGATGTGGAAGTCCACCATGGTGCTGTGACCAGGCACCAGAGGAGGGGCAGATAGAACCTGTGTGATTTAAACAAAAAAAAAACAAGCTGTGTGTACTGTATAGCATATGCTATGAGCATGGTAAACATACTGGTGTTTAACGTACCAGTAGAGTACAAAAACAAGTTGACTTTATATGCTAATATGTGTTTCATTTTATCCATTAAACCAGTGGTTCTCAAATGGGGGTACGCGTACCCCTGTGGGTACTTGAAGGTATGCCAAGGGGTACGTGAGATTTTTTTTAAATATTCTAAAAATAGCAACAATTCAAAAATCCTTTCTAAATAGATTTATTGAATAATAATTCAACAAAATATGAATGTAACTTCATAAACTGAGAAAAGAAATGCAACAATGCAATATTCAGTGTTGACAGCTACATTTTTTGTGGACATGTTCCATAAATATTGATGTTAAAGATTTATTTTTTTGTGAAGAAATGTTTAGAATTAAGTTCATGAATCCAGATGGATCTCTATTACAATCCCCAAAGAGGGCACTTTAAGTTGATGATTACTTCTATGTGTAGAAATCTTAATTTATAATAGAATCACTTATTTATTTTTCAACAAGTTTTTAGATATTTTTATATCTTTTTTTCCAAATAGTTCAAGCAAGACCACTACAAATTAGCAATATTTTGCACTGTTATACAATTTAATAAATCAAAAACTGATGACATAGTGCTGTATTTTACTTCTTTATCTCTTTTTTTTTTCAACCAAAAATGCTTTGCTCTGATTAGGTGGTACTTGAATTAAATAAATGTTCACAGGGGGTACATCACTGAAAAAAGGTTGAGAACCACTGCATTAAACCATATCCAATTGTATTTACAATCCACAAAGTATCTGAAAACACTGTGTAAACCTCACAAAATGCCACAAATTCAGTCAGCCATTATGAATATTGCGATCAGAGGTTGACATCAAGGTAGTAATGCTTCCGCACTCTGACAATGTTATCAGATCAGTCGTACTGGATATACGCAAAAAAAGGGAAGAGTTGTTGTGTTTCTCATTCACAACCCTTATGTGAGACAAGAGCACATATGCTTGGCTTTTTTATGCATTCGAAATCGTAAATAGCCAACAATTGATTCAACAGATCGAGGATCCTCTGTTGCGCTCGTTACACTCTAAAAACATCCAGAAACTGCCAACAATATACCATTTACAAATTGATACCTTAAAATTAATTAAATATGAGTGATGTTGTTAGTGTATGAATGTTTTCTATCTGTGTTGGCCCTGTGATGATGTGGCGACTTGTCCAGGGTGTACTCGGCCTTCTGCCCGAATGCAGCTGAGATAGGTTTCAGCACCTCCCACAAACCCTCAAAAAAGGGACAAGCGGTAGAAAAAGGGATGGATGAATGGATTGTTATTGTAAGCTTCAACGCAGACTGACTATTTTAGCGGCGCATTGATAGCAGTGAGCTGCTTCTGCTTCGTCTCAAAATTCCAGATTATAATTCATGCAGCTCTCACCTGTTTGTAGACTAATGTGAGTGACGATGGTCGACATTCACATCCCCCGAAATGGCAAAATAGACCCCACAAGATGGATCTTTATCCAAACGGAATTATGTGAGCGTGCCGTTGGTTGGCATCCAAGCGTGAGTAGAAATATTACAGTAAGTGTTTGTTTTAATATGGTTTGTTATTGTTAGTTTGTTTGTTTAGCACCTAGCAATGCTGCGGATGATAATGTCACAATGAAACTCCATCCATCACTCGCTCATCCTCTTTGTGTTCGGGCTCAAATATATAAGGTCCTGGCTCTCGCAAAGTCTGCTTGACCAGCATTTTTGTTGCTCGGGAAGAGAATTTTGATCCTAGCGCTATGTCGTGCGATCACATGACTGGCATACTCATTATTTCTCAAATTGGCTGGGGAATCTCTCTGAGATTGATACTATTTTGATCATATTTATTCATTTGCAAACTTTGGAAGTCTTTTGGTGTCATAAATCAGATATATATGATACTAGGTTCAATATAGAGGCAACTAGTTTTTCCACTCAACTGGTACTAAAAACCAGTGGTTCTCAAATGGGGGTACGTGTACCCCTGGGGGTACTTGAAGGTATGCCAAGGGGTATGTGAGATTTTTTTTTAAATATTCTAAAAATAGCAACAATCCAAAAATCCTTTATAAATATATTTATTGATTAATACTTCAACAAATATGAATGTAAGTTCATAAACAGTGAAAAGAAATGCATATTCAGTGTTGACAGATTTTTTTTTGTGGACATGTTCCATAAGTATTGATGTTAAAGATTTAATTTTTTGTGAAGAAATGTTTAGAATGAAGTTCATGAATCCAGATGGATCTCTATTACAATCCCCAAAGAGGGCACTTTAAGTTGATGATTACTTCTATATGTAGAAATCTTTATTAATAATTGAATCACTTG
This sequence comes from Nerophis ophidion, assembly GCF_033978795.1. Classification (NCBI taxonomy): domain Eukaryota; kingdom Metazoa; phylum Chordata; class Actinopteri; order Syngnathiformes; family Syngnathidae; genus Nerophis; species Nerophis ophidion. Next base: position 8,610,673 of record NC_084628.1, on the reverse strand, counting down.
TTTATTTTTCAACAAGTTTTTAGTTATTTTTATATCATTTTTTCCAAATAGTTCAAGAAAGACCACTACGAATGAGCAATATTTTGCACTGTTATACAATTTAACAAATCAGAAATTGATGACATAGTGCTGTATTTTACTTCATCTCTTTTTTTTTTAACCAAAAATGCTTTGCTCTTATTAGGGGGTACTTGAATTAAAAAAAAATTCACAGGGGGTACATCACTGAAAAAAGGTTGAGAACCACTGCTTTAAAGGGTGAAAATTCAAGAAATATTTGGTATACAATCTGTCCAAAGTAGTTATTTTTTATTCCAGCGGTATATTGGGACGCTAACATGTTTTGTTCTTGGTAAATTGAGTGTGAGTGGTTTTCTTAATCTGACACTGTACAAAAAACTATATAAAAATAAGCTTTGCTGCCATTTATTAACCCACGAGTAAAATGCGGCTTGTTGCAGAATTCTAATTAGGCCAAAAAAATCCTTCCCCGTATAAATTGGAAAATAGGCCTTTTTTAAATGGGCTGTGGTCCAATGAAAATGAGCTTCTAGGCGCAAATGGCCCTTGGGCTGGCCATTCAGCTCCACTGTCTAAAAAGGTAAACAATTGGTGTGCATCCGCCATACACTATGATAATTTAATATATACCTAAGAATTTTTGACTGTGATGTTAAGCACAATGGCTACTTGCTCACCTGTATCTGGACACGAGTGGGCTGTACCATTTCCGTGGCAACCCTCTCCAACTTGTTTCCTTCGCCGTCACGTCCCGTGAGGCGAACACAGAAGGGAACTCTGGGAATGGAATCCACCCATCCAACCAGCTCCTCGGCAGCGTAGCTTGACAAAGAAGATGACGCAGACGTGGAGGAGGAATTTAGTAACACTTGCTTCAGGCTCTCCCCTTCAGCGCCCAGCAACGTCACATGACTAAAGGAAACTTCCTGGTGAGGAGCCAGGCCCGTCACTGCCAGCACCAGGAAGGCTGGAACACCTAAAGGATGAAATAAGAAATCAACTCCACAAATCAGTGTTATGATGCCTCTAATACTAAAAATATAAATATCTTTAACCTGCGACAGGGCCGCCGTCCACTCTGGCCAGTCCAGGGTGTGGGTCATTGGTTACAGTGGCAAAATAATACAGGAAATCCACACGGCTATCAGCTGAGGGGACCAATTGTCACAATAATATTATTTCTGCCATTTAATGGTTCATTTTTCACAGTAGTACCTATTACGTTGAATGTTATGTGTCCATCAGCTGTGGCTTGCAGGTGCCACTGACCCGGCTGGATAGGAGGACGCAGACGAACGCGGTACAGACCACTGAAGGGCTGGAAGTCAGCCAGAGAGCCTTCCTCGCTCAGCAGAGACTGGCTGTGGCCTAAAAAAGGTATAGAGTGATTTGTCTATACTCTCTGTTAAGTTGTGTCTGTGTTTACCTGAAGGATCGACAAGGATGCACTCTGTCAGAAGGCCAGTAATGTGTAAGGTCACGTTTTTTACAGAGCTGTCAACTCTGAAGGAGTGTGAAGACCTCTGGTCCTGGTCCGTCTTGAGATAGAGAAGAGTCACCTGGTAAGAAAAAAAACCTTGAACACACCTGTAGGAACCTTTTTAAGACCATTTTCTAGCACTGTCTTAAGCGTCTTTGAGTATTCATAAAAGCTCTACACCAAATACATGTATTATTACTGTAAAAATGTGTTACATTGTTGGATACTTGTGTTAAACAATGCCAAAGCATGAAATCACTGAGGTTCATACATTTTGGCATGAGCTCGTTAAAGTTAAGATCCTATCCCTCTGGTTCAAGCTGTAAGAAAATGCAAACAAGTTAGGATAAAGTATTATTTTCAATAATTCTTGGTATGCGCATAAAACACAGACGTGTGACATGCAGTAACATAAATGCTGGTAAAAAACAACTGCTTTTTATGCTGTCTAAATTGCTCAGCGAGTGTGCAAGTGTACCTAAATTTGTGACCGGGTGAATATATGGTTATGGTTATCATGTTTATGAAGTCTCTTTTTGACTGTGTCTGGGGGGGGGGGGGGAACAGTGCTGGCTACTTCAAGATATACATTTAAACAGTGTACAGTTTCAAAAGATGAATAATGATCATTTTGGAAAGTGTGAGGCATTGGTTTCATTTGCAATCGAGGAACGACTTCAAAATCAAACATCTTGCAGAAAGACTCAAAAAATAGCTTATTAAAATGTCTTTGGAGCAAAATATACGCAATAATTACATCAAAATATTTACTGTGCATAATATCAGGACCAACCACGATGAAGTGTTTTAAATGTAGATTAGAATCGTCGTATGCCTTCTTTAATGGCCAAAACTATACCATTATTTTGCACCTATCTTTTTATTTTAGTTAGTGGGCTATGTTTTGGTTCATGAAGAATGCCAAAGATACTATAACCTAGATTCCGATACCTCTTTTTGTATCCAGATTTGTACTAAATAACTCAATTTTTTCCTGGGTCCTTGCGCCACTCCTTTACAATGTTTTTATGAAAATCGATGCGTAATCCTGATGTATTAAACAAAAAAAATGATGAACGGACAAAAGAACATACAAAAAATACAAAATTAATATTACAGTTGTCCTTTGAATATGATGTTTACCTTGCAACGCATTTACCTTGTCAGCTGCTGTGTTGTCCTCCACAATAGAGGAGACGCTGTGTATGTCAGAGTTGCTGGTGAATATCGTCAGTCCTCCAGATAAAGATGACAGGGACATGTAGAGGGAGAACCGATCAGGGGGCAAAGATTCTCTATTCCTCCTTTTCCTTTTCTTCTTCTTCCTCTTCCTTTCTGTGCTCTCTGTGGCATGATTGGGGTCTTCAGTCAGGAGAAATGTCACCTGTGGGAGCATTAGTTAAGGAAATGCTTGGTTTGTATCTTCTAACTAACAGTCTTACTTTGCTCTGTTTGGCAAGCGCCAGGGCCTTCACCACGTCAAACAAGTGGGCGTCCTTGGGGGAGGCGTCAGTGAACACAAAGATTTCGGACAGGGGCGGACTGTGAGAGAGAGCCAGCTGCAAGAACACAACAGTTAGCGGACAAACACACTTGAGTCATGGGAGTTTTGGATCTACCTGAATGGCTGTGAAGCACATCTCTGGTTCGTCTCCTCCTCCCAGCGCCATTAAGTTCTCCATGTGCTGCATAAACTGGTTGGGGTCATCCGTCTCGTACACTGGTCCCACCTCTGCACACAACACTGGTAATAAATCTAATGGGATGTATATTTCCCTTGTCACTCTATATTAAATATAAAACTTGTATGTCTTTAATGCAGAGTGATCATTTAATTCCAATTGTCTGTTTCTGTTAATCTTTAGGGCAGGTATGATTGCAGCAGGTGGCTGCAAGCATGTGATTAAACCAAAAAAACATTGGTTAAAAACAAAAAACCCCACCATAAAGCATTCTTTCAATGCTAACACACACTTTTTTTTTTTTTAACTCAACCTGCCATGTCTGAAATTACAGCTTAATTGTACCCATAACTTTTTCAACCTCACTTTCTCAGCTTGTAACAGGTTTTTCAGCAAATTGTTGTAGTCTCTGTTGGGTTGCCAGGCAGCCGGCAGAGGATTTACAACTACACTTCTTTCTTTGCATCTCGCCCATTTAGGTCTTTCCTCTTAAAGTTTACATATTTTGTTTTGGGGTTGACTAAGATGCACATTTAGAATTTAACATTTAGAGGAGGTGCCCATTAAGTAATCCATCCATCCATCCATTTTCTTCCGCTTATCCAAGGTCGGGTCGCAGGGGCAGCAGCCTATGCAGAGAAGCCCAGACTTTCCTCTCCCCAGCCACTTGTCCAGCTCCTCCCGGGGGATCCCGAGGCATTCCCAGGTCAGCCGGGAGACATAGTCTTCCCAACGTGTCCTGGGTCTTCCCCGTGGCCTCCTGCCGGTCGAACGTGCCCTAAACACCTCCTTAGGGAGGCGTTCGGGTGGCATCCTGACCAGATGCCACCCTTTATTCTGAGTTCCTTCCGGATGCTTCTCACCCTATCTCTAAGGGAGAGACCCGCCACCCGGCGGAGGAAACTCATTTCGGCCACTTGTACCCATGACCTTGTCCTTTCGGTCATAAACCAAAGGTCATGACCATAAGTGAGGATGGGAGCGTAGATCGACCGGTAAATTGAGAGCTTTACCTTCCGGTTCAGCTCCTTCTTCACCACAACGGATCGATAACAGCGTCCGCATTACTGAAGATGCCGCACTGATCCGCCTGTCGATCTCACGATCCACTCTTCCCTCACTCGTGAGCAAGACTCCGAGGTACTTGAACTCCTCCACTTGGGGCAAGATCTCCTCCCCACCCTGGAGATGGCACTCCACCCTTTCCTTGGCGAGAACCATAGACTCTGACTCGGAGGTGCTGATTCTCATCCATTAAGTAATATAAAACGTATATTAGTTCATGTGTTAATGGTGAAAACTGTCACTTGTGGATGTTGTGTGACTGAGCCCGAGAGCAACATGTGGTAGAAAATTAATGGATGGATATAAACCGAGCCACATGATTTCATAACTCATATTCTCAACCCTAACAGTATGCAGTGCCAAGTATTGGGTACTGGGAAGACAAAGTTGTGCCCAGCAGGGATCAAATGCTGTCGTTTCTGAGACACTGCCATGACAGTCGGTTATTCACGGCAGTGAACTCTCACCAGGGTCATGGAAGGGTACCAACACAAAGCTGCCGGGTTGTCCAGGGTGGCTGGCTCTATTCTGGATGAGGGTATGAGACCGCAGGCGAGCCGCTGTGATTTCCTCAAACATGCTCCCTGTGGTGTCCATGACAAAGACCAGCGCTGGGACCTGCTTCACGCTAAAAAGCCTGCATTACAAACATGCATATCTATTACAGTATTCTTCAGGATTTTCTTGACAGGCGAAAACATCTTGAAAAGCACCTGAGGAAGGTCTTGTGTCCCACTGTGTCTCTGAGGTCTCTCAGTACTGTCAGCGTGGCTTCAGATGCCAGCATCGCCGCTTTCACGTGGAGGTAATGATGAGGGGAGAAGACCGGGGAAGTGCTGTCCTTGTTGATGCCCCCTTTGGCTCCTATAGAGCGACTGCTGTCCAGAATGCCTCCATGGCTGCATTTGCCTGACAACAGAGGTTATTTTCAAGGCAATAGTGACTAAATTTACATAATTAATTGGTTAATGTTGTTGTTTGACTATGTCTAAGGCAGATATTTTCAGTGGGGCAAAAAAGTATTAAGTCAGCCACCGATTGTGCAAGTTCTCCCACTTAAAACGATGACGGAGGTCTGTAATTTTCATCATAGGTACACTTCAACTGTGAGAGACAGAATGTGGGAAAAAAATCCAGGAATTCACATTGTAGGAATTTTAAAGAATTTATTTGTAAATTATGGTGGAAAATAAGTATTTGGTCAACCATTCAAAGCTCTCACTGATGGAAGGAGGTTTTGGCTCAAAATCTCACGATACATGGCCCCATTAATTTTTTTCCTTAACACGGATCAATCGTCCTGTCCCCTTAGCAGAAAAACAGCCCCAAAGCATGATGTTTCCACCCCCATGCTTCACAGTAGGTACGGCGTTCTTGGGATGCAACTCAGTATTCTTCTTCCTCCAAACATGACGAGTTGAGTTCATACCAAAAAGTTCTATTTTGGTTTCATCTGACCACATGACATTCTCCCAATCCTCTACTGTATCATCCATGTATCCATTTTGGTATAAACTCAAGTCGTCGTGTTTGGAGGAAGAAGAATACTGAGTTGCATCCCAAGAACACCAAACCTACTGTGAAGCATGGAGGTGGAAACATCGTGCTTTGGATATGTTTTTCTGCTAAGAGGACAGGACGATTGATCTATGTTAAGGAAAGAATGAATGGGGCCATGTATCGTGAGATTTTGAGCCAAAACCTCCTTCCGTCAATGAGAGCTTTGAATGGTTGACCAAATACTTATTTTCCACCATAAAGCATAGCTCGGTTGGTAGAGTGGCCGTGCCAGCAACTTGAGGGTTGCAGGTTCGATTCCCGCTTGTGCCATCCTAGTTACTGCTGTTGTGTCCTTGGGCAAGACACTTTACTCACCTGCTTCCAGTGCCACCCACACTGGTTTAAATGTAACTTAGATATTGGGTGTCACTATGTAAAGCGCTTTGACTCACTTGAGAAAAGCACTATATAAATATAATTCACTTCACTTCACATAATTTACAAATAATTTATTTAAAATTCCTACAATGTGAATTCCTGGATTTTTTTTTTCACATTCTGTCTCTCACAGTTGAAGTGTACCTATGATGAAAATTACAGACCTCTGTCATCATTTTAGGTGGGAGAACTTGCACAATCGGTGGCTGACTAAATACTTTTTTGCCCCACTGTACATGTAAAAGTATTTGTTTGAAAACTTTAACTGACTTGTTTTTTTTTTTTTGCATACCTTCAGGTTTTGGAGGGAAATTGCTGAAGTAGCCGGTTGTAAGCATCTGGTCGTCTCGCTTTGTGTTTGTCAGTCTCGGAAGTAGGTTGTTTCGACAGGTGGCACTAAAGCACTCCATACAGGTGGGTGTGTCACCTGTGGAGCAAGAAGAACGCCCATTACATGAGTTAACGACCATTCACCCTTTATCATGACTGACGCACCTCTGCCCAAGGTATGAATACTTTATATTATAAAATTCAATATATTTACACCAGTGCTATTCAATTGGCAGCCAGGGGACCATATCCAGCCCGGAAATGAGACCATACAGGCCCACAAGTTCAGTTCAAAACTTGAGACACATTTTTTTGCAGAAATTCCTAAAAACAATGGATGGCTTCTGTTGTTTACATAAATTTAGACCACTGTAAGCGCATTGGCAGATCCTTGCATTGACATTTTAACCTTGCTAGCAAACAAACTACACAGGGTCAAAACTTGTGATTTTCCTCATGGCAGTTAAAATTGTTTTTTCGTGATGTAATTTTTGTAACCGATGTATTGCTGTTGCTTGTTAACTTTCAATTTAGTCAGTAGTCAATTGTTCAACTTTTTCAGTTATACTAGGGGTGTTCCTCAAGGTTCCATTTCAGGCTCTTTTCAGCATTTGGCCAATTCAACTGTTGTCAAAAAACTTGTGAGAGACTCACATTTTTGCAGCACCTCCTTAAAAACAGAGTGCTGTCAGAGATAATCTTTGACTATCGTTTTTGCAGAAGGTTCTTAAAAACAGCACAGCGCTCCTGTAATTCTGACAAAATAAAGATATTAAAATGACACATCTATTGTAAAAGACTGAGTTTTTTTTCCGGAAAATACAAAATAAGACAAAGAAGTCCAGCCCCCTGTTGAGATCCCTGATGTCCATTGTTAAAACTGGATTATTTTTCCAGAAACAAGAGCATCAGTTTGCCTGTACACATTCAGTGCATATGCACAAAACCACTCATACTCATCTTAGTCCTGCCAAATATTTAAAACATCACAATATTGATATTTTCTTCAATATGGATATTTTGTATCAACCCCTAATTCACTTCATATTAAAACATCTAAGAACAAGTGTGCTGTGCATAGGACAGTGACCGTATTGATTTTAAGTAAAGTTGTATTGTGACTGATACCAATGTGCTGAATCATGATATTCACAACATAAATAGTTTGTCCTATACCCATAGTTCATATTATATTCAAGAGTCCAAACAATCACTCAGTGCATGAAGGACAGTGACAGGATCATTGTACCGATATTATGTAATTAACACTGTGCACTTCATATCAATTCTACCTACTTATTCAGGCTGAACTTTCTTGAGTTAAAACTTGTTTTTTAGAATTACATTTAGACAAATATTTAAGAATACAAAACAGCAACTCAACTCTACCAGTATGGACTACTCCTTCATTATCAGTCTTTTTTTTTTAATATAACCGTATTTCACTTTTGTGTGCTTAGTAGGTTTATTTGGGTTGCCAATTTGTTTTTTTAATCTTTGTTCATCCTCCTATAGTAGTCTTTCAGTTTCAAATTCATGATTAACCGATCCCTGAACTGGTTAGACAAGCCTTAGCGCTACATTGCCACTGTCACTATTTTAGTTCATTCCAAAAGGACCTTGTAGACAGCAAGCATGACATGTTGAACCTTAGGTGTATGTCTAAGTTACCTTCAGCCACAGGGACAGCTGGCTCCTCAGGCTGCAACAGGTGCAGGTAAACCGAGCGCTGACCCATCTCCACCCAGTTACTGTGGCTGTAGAAGTCCTGTATGTAAGTTAAATACATAAATTTGCAAGACAGAACGTTTCATATAATAATTTAAGTGGTACTGTGTACCTGCAAGGAGTGAAATAGTTGGCCCAAGCTGTGACGGGCACTTTGGTGCTCATGGGCCCGTACTGACAGCAGCGTATGAGCCCAGAACCTCCGCAGCATTGCTATGGCACTGTCCACGCGCTCGGAATCAAAGTGGTACACAGGGTCGGACTTGGTAGAGCTCAGGAAGTCCATCTCTGCATTGGCATTCACCACCTCTCCCATGGCTCTCCAGAACCCTCGCCCCAGACTGGTCTGCAAAGGATGCAAGCGGACATGTAGATTTCCAAACGTGTTCATGGTATGTTATTGTTAAATCTCATTAATTATTTGAAAAAAGTCAACACTTTTCACTTTTTTTTCTCTCTAAATATTGTGGCACACCTCTTCCTCAGCATGGTGTTCCTTGTATTTATGGATGTCCCTCAGAGTCTCCAAGGTGACATTGAGGATAGCCTGCTCAGTGATGTACTGGTGTGTGTGCGAATCCCAGGACAGCGTCAACACCCGAGACCAAAAGTTGGGGAGAAAGCATGTGCACGGTGCCGCCAGGAAAAGGTAAGCACAAATGAACCAGTGCATCTTACTTGGATTGTCCTTTCAAACGCTTCTTCTCTTTCTTCTTCTTCCTTGTGCAGTCATGTCTTAGCCTCACATCTTACCTGCATATGAAAGATTTGGTTATCACAGAAAAACAAACATTTTCAAATCTTAATCGTTCATCGCTTTTAATATTTAGTAAATAAATAGTCTATTTCAGTTTCCTTTTGTAGTTGCTCACAGTTGGGACAGGTATTTGTTTTTTGTTTAGTTTTGGCATAATATGAAATAAAATAAATCAAGATTCAATGAAAAAAATATTTAAAATGAATTTAAAAAAAGACAAATGCCACAGAAGTCGTACTATTCAGACTTTAAACAAAAAATGTTCATAAATGTCTCAAAATGTAAACGATCGGTTATTGTGTGTGATCTTCTGTTGCATATGTGCTTGTATTAACTTCAGCAATACCAATAAAACTTCACTATGTGACAATTTTTTTTTAAAAGTGTATTTATTATTTTACTCTATTACGCAACGTCAAAGGAGAGTAGCCTATTGTAGTTTTACTGTATTTTATCATACAGTGCTTAACTTATCTTAAACATTGCCTTTGCTAATCAAGAAAATAGTAATATGAGCAAAATAATTCAACTCATAAGGTTTCTCTTACGGAACAGCTTGGAACAGAATACTGAAGACCTACTGTAATTCTAGCTTCTTCTTTTTCCCTCCAGAGCTTCCTCTAGAGCAGGGGTAGGGAACCTATGGCTCTAGAGCCAGATGCTGCTCTTTTGATGACTGCATATGGCTCCGGAGCCAGATGCGGCTCTTTTGATGACTGCATCTGGCTCTCAGATAAATCTTAGCTGACATTGCTTAACACGATAAGTAATTAATATTTCCGCCGGTAATCACAGTGATAAAAATAACATTTAAATTATAAAACATTCTCATGCATTTTAATCCAACCATACATTTTCTATCGCACCTGTTCAAGAAGTTGCATTAATGGTAAGAAGTATTATATTTATTATTGTTAGTTTAAGAATAACAATGTTATTCAAAATAATAAGAGACTTATTATACTCTAAAAATGTTGGTCTTACTTAAAAATGCACACATTTAATTGTATTCAGTGTAAAAAAATATTATATGGCTCTCACAGAAATGCATTTTGAAATATTTAGCTTTCATGGCTGTCTCAGCCAAAAAGGTTCCCGACCCATGCTCTAGAGCGTTGGAGCCAACGCGTGAAAAACAAATTTGTTGTATTGTCTGACAATATTAATGTACAACAAAGTGACATTCAAGGGGGCTTGTTGGACTTTGTCTGAAACACAATGCAAGATTGGTTCATTAAACAATTTGTTAAATTAGTCACCCACTCATAAACCCCGCCCTTCGGTCCAAAAAAAACTCTCCATGCATTTCTCTGAGCTTGGTCTGTATTGAGTCCCCTCATTGTTCTTTATTCCAACACAATACATTTGTTCTCCTAACTCTCACAAGGAAGAAGCTGAAACAAAAACCACAAACAAGCATACCCTCTTCGGCGTTTAAACTAATCTGTGTGGCAAAAATGAAACTTCTGTAGTTTGTCGTTTGTGACCAGTGTGAGCATGTGCATTGCCTTTGCATTTGGAAAATGGGATTTTACATCTATGCCTAAAAGAACACATAAGAAGAATGCAAATTAAGAAAAAAGTTCTCACCTCACATCTTCTCCTTGTCTTCACACTTGATGCAGAATCACAATCCCACGGGTGCACCGCATATGTACGTTCAAGTAACAATGTAGACTTTCACTTCAAAAGGTCAGCAGGACACTTTCACTCCGCTTAACAAAATGTAAGTAAAGTCTTCAATTGAACTTTGCTCTAAACCCTGAAAAGTGAAATGACAACGGAGACATGGCTCCAAGAGGTAGTTTGCTGGGCTTCGAAAGAGTTTCTGGCTCGGCACTGAGTGGTCTTGAGTGTGTTTCTTGGGAAGTGGGACACAGTGTGAGGCAGAAGATATCTCGTCATCGCTCCCTACGGGCCTACTTGCCCCCCCTCATTAACGCACGGTGCATTGATTCACCACAATAGAGACGCATATATTACCATCCATTGGGCTCAACTTAGGTCTTAACCCTCCCTCCCCCCTTTCGTCCTCCATTTATCACTCTCCCTTTTTTCTTACTATTACAAAAAACACAGCCCCTTCCTCCCACCCCACTATTGATGGCAAAGGGGTGGCAGTTGCTGTCCATCACTGGGGGAATTGGCGAACATTACATCGTTGGACATGAAGTTAAGCATTTGTATTTTGGGTCAATCCTGCGCTCGGGATCTTTCTGTGTGGAGTTTGTATCTTCTCCCCATGAGTCCGTGGGTTCCCTTCGGCTACTCCGGCTTCCTCCCACCTCCAAAAGATATGCACCTGGGGATAAGTTGATTGGCAACACTAAATTGGCCCTAGTGTGTGGATCTGAGTGTGAATGTTGTCTGTCTGTGTTGGCCCTGCGATGAGGTGGTGACTTGTCCAGGGTGTACCCCGCCTACTTGCCGAATGCAGCTGAGATAGGCTCCAGCACCCCCCGCGTCTCCGAAAGGGACAAGCGGTAGAAAATATATGGTTGGATTGGTAATGTATTGATTGATTGATTTTATTGAGAAGTGTCACAACCACTGGCTTGTTAGTGGCTGTAACATTAAGGGAGACCACACCGATTTGTACATTTTAGCCAACAGATCTTTTATTTTACAACATGTATCAGTGATCAGTAATGTGAATTAACCAAGGAATGTATCAGTAAATGAGTGTTGTCCCAAAAGGGTGCAAGTGTGGTGCTAATCCCGGCCGTCGTTGCCGTGACCATACGGTCACCAAACGAATGTGCCTGTGGGACGAGAGATAAGCGAGAGCATGCTGATGGGAGGCCTTTTATAGGCCGCCCAATCAGCAGCCCTCTGAGATGTTGCACGTCTTCACAGACCAGCTCCACCTGCGGGTCGGAGGACCAAAGTGCCCCAAACACTAACCGGCAGAGCCGGGCATGACATCCCCCCCCTTAAAAACAGAGACCCGTGTTAACTGGGTCTCTGAAGCACCATCAAAAAATAGAAAACAAAAAACTACAGTAGCCCCAGTAGCTATATTCTAGTCCCACTGACGCACCTCCCCTCCACCCCAGACCAACCAGAACCCAAACCATCCCAAACACCCTCCTTCCCCTCCGACCTTCCCTGCACCCAGCAAATCCTGGTACCCGGACAGCGACCTTTAAGGGAAACAGAGAAAAACCGCAGGTTAGGAGTGAGTAGAGATGATTAGACCTCCTGGTCCAGAGCCCGAGAGAGCGCATCAGCCATTACATTTTCCACCCCGCGAATATGGCGGATCAACAGGTGGAATGGCTGCAGAAACAGTGCCCAGCGCAACAGGCGCTGGTTGGTGGACCCTTTGAAAGACTGCAGAAAAGTGAGAGGGTTGTGATCTGAGTAGACCACAATTGGATGGAGACCCCCTCCCACATAGACTTCAAAGTGTTGCAATGCCCAAATCAATGCTAATGCTTCCTTTTCAATCACTGAATAATTAAATTGGTATTTGTTGAATTTTTTTGAAAAATAGCAAACCGGTCTGGCTACTCCATCATCATCAGCCTGCAAGAGGACCGCACCTGCTCCCACCTGGCTTGCATCCACCTGCAGCTGGAATGGCAGATCCAGTTTGGGTGCAGCCAGGACCGGAGCTGATGTTAACAAAAGCTTTGCATTCTGGAAAGCCTGCTGACACTCCTTCGACCAAATGAATTTGGCGCCACCCTTCAACAAATTGGTCAGAGGAGATACAACAGTTGAAAAATTGCAGCAAAAATTGCGGTAGTACCCGATCATACCCAAAAAGCGCATAAGTTCTTTCTTCGTCGCCGGCACAGGGAAATTATCAATAGCTGCCACCTTTGCGTTAACGGGCCGCACCATCCCCTGGCCGACTACTTTACCCAAATAGACGACTGTGGCGCGCGCAAACTCGCATTTCGCTAAATTTACTGTGAGGTTTGCTGCCACCAACCTCTGGAAAAGCGCTCGAATGCGAGCCAAATGTTCGTCCCAACTGTCTGAATGACAAACGGCGTCGTCCAAATAAACCGCGCACCCCTGCAGCCCCCCAACGACCCTATTCATGAGCCGTTGGAAGGTTGCAGGAGCATTCCGCAAACCGAAGCTCATTCGAGTATACGAGTACAAACCGGAAGAGGTAATGAATGCAGATATCTCCTGCGCTCTCTGCGTCAAAGGCACTTGATAGTAACCTTTCAATAAATCAAATTTGCTGACATAACGAGCACTCCCAACCTGATCCACACAGTCCTCGATACGTGGCAATGGAAAAGAATCTGGTCTAGTCACAGCATTTACTTTCCTATAATCCGTACAGAATCTATAGGTGTTATCTGATTTTTTCACCAGTAGACATGGCGATGCCCAACTGGAGTAAGATGGCTTGGCGAGACCATGATCAAGCAGATACTGCACACTGTCCTCCATACTCTTCTGTTTATCGGGAGCCACTCGATAAAATCTTTGTCGTATTGGGCGGGCACCCTGTGTGTCAATGTCATGTTCAATTAGTGTGGTACAGGTTGGAGTGTCGGAAAACAAAGGCAAAAACTCAAAAATCAAATCCGACAACTGTTTACGCTGTACCTCACTTAAATGACCGAGGAGACTATCTAGCTCCTTTAACTGCTGAGTATTATCCAAGCGCCCGTGTAACACTGAATCATCAGGTGCGCGCACTTCATCCCAAGCTGCCACCTTCGGCCAGTTGAGCGGTTCCCCAACCCCAACGGCTAGACCCACTGGACTCGCAGCAATCCCACCCGCCTTGTCGGAACCTGCAGAGTGGTAAGGCTTGAGTAAATTCACATGACACAGTTGCTGTGATCGTTTACGATCAGGAGTTGACAGTAAATAATTGAGATCTGACACTTGGCTCATAACCGTAAATGGACCAGAGTATTTTGCTGTAAATGGTGACCCCGGAATGGGCAGCAAAGCTAAAACTTGATCACCTGGATTGAAAACTCTGATCTTCGCTTTACGGTCATAACGCAGCTTCATTTTCACCTGAGCTTTAGTCAAATGCTCGGTTGCCTCTTTCCATGCAAGCAACAGCCTACGACGAAAACCATCTACATACTCAATGAAACTGACGGGAGTGTTCTGCAGATCCAGATTGGCATTTAAAACAGACAGTGAGGTCCGGACTTTGTGGCCAAAGACTAGGTCATTTGGACTAAAACCAGTGCTTTCTTGAACTACACCACGCGCAGACAACAAGAGCCATGGCAACGCCTCCTCCCAATCTCTCCGCATCTCAACACAGTAAGCGCGCAAGAGAGACTTCAACGTGGCATGCCAGCGCTCCAATGCCCCCTGACTCTGTGCGTGATACGCGCTGCTCAAATTGTGCTTCACCTGCATCGACTTCAACGCTGCAGCAAATGTTCTGGAGGTAAAGTTAGACCCTCTGTCGCTCTGAATTACCTTTGGAATGCCAAAGACAGAAATGAATTTAGACAAACATTTCAATATTGACCTTGTGGTAATTGTTCTCAAGGCATACGCTGCTGGATACCGAGTGGCCTGGCACATGATGGTAAAGAGGTACACACAACCAGATTTCGAAGGGGGTAGTGGACCTACACAATCAATAATGAGATGCTCAAATGGTGTGCCAACAGACGGAATAGGTTGAAGTGGTGCAGGTTTAATGGGAGTACTCTGTTTCGCAACCTGGCAAACATGACATGCTTTGACAAATCTAGATACATGGCGTTTCATCCGTGGCCAGTAAAAATGTTCCAAAAGACGTCGGTAGGTTTTCTTAACTCCAAAATGCCCAGACTCTGCTCCATGGGCTGTTCTCAAAATCAAATCACGGTATTTGTCAGGTACCATCACTTGAATCACCTGACCTGCCACTTCAGGATCAACACCTGGCAACCACGTATGCAGCAAAACGCCATTCTGAATGAAGTAACCCATCGTTGGATCAGTAGAAACTAAGGCAAAATATTTCTCAAAGCTCTGATCATTCTTTTGTGCCTCAATTAAATCTTGACATGACAGAGGTTCGGGCAGCTCAGGAACAAAAATAGGCACAGATTTGGACACATCCGACGATTGCGCCTGCGTGCGAGACATTGCCCTAGTCACAGCACAAGCAGTAAACACTTCTGGGAATTCTTGACAACACGCGTCTGGCTCCTCTACAGATAGCGGTACAGGTGTAACAACTGGAGGTGGAGAAACTAAACACCCACCCAAATTGTTCCCCAGAATTACATGGATATCCTGCATAGGCAGAGACGGTCTCACAGCAATAGTCACCTCCCCATTCACAAATCCTGAACACAAGTGAATTTTGTGCAACGGTACAGAAAATGACTGCATGCCTATTCCTCTAATCAAAATACATTTCCCAGTGTCAGATGCTGTGGAAAATGGCAAAACTGCTCCAGAAATGAAACTCTCAGATGCCCCAGTGTCTCTTAAGATTTTAACTGGAACTTTTTGTGTCTCTCCAACCAATGACACCCAGCCATCACTAATGAATGGAGCGAAATCAGACGCAGCTGACTCTACTGATTTCGTCTGCTCGTCTGACACAGATGCACCATCTTCAATCACTTGCTCACAATGAACTTCCAAACGAGGTAACGGTGTTAGATCAGAGACGCCAAAATCAACTGGATGCACAACAGAAACACACCCAGCTACCTTGGCATTAGATTTACGGCCTTTCAACAGCGGGCAGTCCTTTTTCCAATGTCCCTCCTGCAAACAGTAATGACATTTATCCGTCGGGCTTGGGCGAGATTTGCTACTTCCATTATCAAATTTAGGAACATTACTGGAATTGCCATAATTGGATCGATTTGAACTACGACCATAACGAGGAGGAGAACGTTGTGGAGGAGAACGAGCAGGATCATAACGTTGGTGGCTATTATACCGTGGAGGACGTTTATGAGTCAACACAAAGGTATCAGCAAGCGAGGCTGCCTCCTCCACTGACTTTGCCTTTTGCTCATTAATGTAGGTTGCAATTCGATCTGGTACAATGTTCTTAAACTGCTCCAAAATCAACAAATCACGCAAATTTTCGTAAGTTGAGACGGACTCTGAAGTGAGCCACCGGTTAAAATAAGTACTCAACTGTCTTGCCACTTCAGCATGGGTCTGATTATCACGTTTACGCCAGTTTCTGAAACGTTGTCTGTAAGCTTCTGGATTCAGTTCATAACATTTCAAGACCGCTTTTTTCACCTCAGCATACTTGTGCCTATCAACAGGTGTTAATGCCAAGTATGCCTCCCGTGCCCGTCCTACTAGTACAGTTTGCAAAAGCACCGTTCTATCCTCTTCACTCCACTTTTTGTCAGAGGCCATCTGTTCAAACAGTGAGAAAAACACGTCTGGGTCACGTTCGTCAAACTTTGGAACATACTTTACCATGCTATCCATACTTGACCCGGACAGATTTCCACTAATCTTACCTTCTGACATTAGTTTCAAACGATCCTGTTCAATTTTAATTTTCTCAAGCTGTACTGTAAGGTCCATTTCACCTTTTTTCAAATCCATTTCTTTTTCAAATTTGAGTCTCTCCATATCTGCTTGCTGTTGCAATTCTCGTTCTAATTTGATTTTTTCCAGTTCAAAAAGACGTTCTTTCTCCTTAGCCTGTTGCGCCCACTCAAATTCAAGTGCCTTCATCTCTCTTTGTTGCTCAAAAGTCAGTATGCCTACCCTCTCTGACTGCATAGGCTCTGACATACCCTTCACATGAGCGTCACCACCTTTTCCTGAAGGCAAAATGCTCTGCTCACACAAAAACTCGTGAATGGAGTCACGCAAGGGTCCCTTCTTACCAGTTCTAATGGCTGATGACAATTCCATGCCATACTTTTCTGCCAATTGCAACAATTGTTCCTTATTAAGGGCAAACAACAATTTCTCAGATGGTGCTTCCACAAAAGCCTCCATCCTGCTCAACCCAGGCCGTCAGTACCAATCTGGCTACTGTACCAAACCAACAATGAAACTACTGAAAAAACAACCCAACCAAAAACTAGCTCTAATTACGCTAGGCTCTCTCTCTCCAACCAATCCAACCAGGTCTCTAAAACATTACAGTTATGTTAACACAGCAAACTAACCTCGGAGCATCCCCCTAAACATTTTCCCCCCACTAGACTAATCTATTTTCACACAGAGCCCGAGGACGAGGATCATTTACTCACCAATACCTGTGGAGACGTACCATCCCGACAAAGCCGATTCAGCCGTTTCTCCAAGGCGGTGCCCTCGCCCAGGCTCTGTGACAGCAGGAACCTAGAACCCGTACTAGATGGGGATAAAGGCGACAGCTCCTAAGAGGCTGAATGCAATGCTACAAACTGCAATGAAACTAAACCAAGATGGCTGGAACAAACAATTCAGTGTCTACCTACACTTGCACGGTCAAACAAAGCCTCAAAAGTACAAATCAGTAGATCCCCCAATTAACTAACTGATAACAGGCCCCAACTGACTATCAGCAGTTCACAATTAGTAACTCAGCTCTACTCACCTTCCAACGCTCCAAAAGCCAGTAGAAGGAATACTCAATACAAAGAGCTCTACGTACCTTCCTACGCTGCCATAGCCAGTAGAAGGAATTACCATAGCCTAAAGTTACTACCAAAGATCGGACGAGCCCCCATATGTCACAACCACTGGCTTGTTAGTGGCTGTAACATTAAGGGAGACCACACCGATTTGTACATTTTAGCCAACAGATCTTTTATTTTACAACATGTATCAGTGATCAGTAATGTGAATTAACCAAGGAATGTATCAGTAAATGAGTGTTGTCCCAAAAGGGTGCAAGTGTGGTGCTAATCCCGGCCGTCGTTGCCGTGACCATACGGTCACCAAACGAATGTGCCTGTGGGACGAGAGATAAGCGAGAGCATGCTGATGGGAGGCCTTTTATAGGCCGCCCAATCAGCAGCCCTCTGAGATGTTGCACGTCTTCACAGACCAGCTCCACCTGCGGGTCGGAGGACCAAAGTGCCCCAAACACTAACCGGCAGAGCCGGGCATGACAGAAGTTTATTGACATCTTCCATCCATCCATCCATCCATCCTCTTCCGCTTATCCGAGGTCGGGTCGCGGGGGCAGCAGCCTAAGCAGGGAAGCCCAGACTTCCCTATCTCCAGCCACTTCGTCTAGCTCTTCCCGGGGGATCCCGAGGCGTTCCCAGGCCAGCCGGGAGACATAGTCTTCCCAACGTGTCCTGGGTCTTCCCCGTGGCCTCCTACCAGTTGGACGTGCCCTAAACACCTCCCTAGGGAGGCGTTCGGGTGGCATCCTGACCAGATGCCCGAACCACTTCATCTGGCTCCTCTGGATGTGGAGGAGCAGCGGCTTTACGTTGAGCTCCTCCCGGATGGCAGAGCTTCTCACCCTATCTCTAAGGGAGAGCCCCGCCACCCGGCGGAGGAAACTCATTTCGGCCGCTTGTACCCGTGATCTTATCCTTTCGGTCATGACCCAAAGCTCATGACCATAGGTGAGGATGGGAACGTAGATCGACCGGTAAATTGAGAGCTTTGCCTTCCGGCTCAGCTCCTTCTTCACCACAACGGATCGATACAACGTCCGCATTACTGAAGACGCCGCACCGATCCGCCTGTCGATCTCACGATCCACTCTTCCCCCATTTGTGAACAAGACTCCTAGGTACTTGAACTCCTCCACTTGGGGCAGGGTCTCCTCCCCAACCCGGAGATGGCACTCCACCCTTTTCCGGGCGAGAACCATGGACTCGGACTTGGAGGTGCTGATTCTCATTCCGGTCGCTTCACACTCGGCTGCGAACCGATCCAGTGAGAGCTGAAGATCCCGGCCAGATGAAGCCATCAGGACTACATCATCTGCAAAAAGCAGAGACCTAATCCCGTGGCCACCAAACCGGAACCCCTCAACGCCTTGGCTGCGCCTAGAAATTCTGTCCATAAAAGTTATGAACAGAATCGGTGACAAAGGACAGCCTTGGCGGAGTCCAACCCTCACTGGAAACGTGTCCGACTTACTGCCAGCAATGCGGACCAAGCTCTGACACTGATCATACAGGGAGCGGACTGCCACAATAAGACAGTCCGATACCCCATACTCTCTGAGCACTCCCCACAGGACTTCCCGAGGGACACGGTCGAATGCCTTCTCCAAGTCCACAAAGCACATGTAGACTGGTTGGGCAAACTCCCATGCACCCTCAAGAACCCTGCCGAGAGTATAGAGCTGGTCCACAGTTCCACGACCAGGACGAAAACCACACTGTTCCTCCTGAATCCGAGGTTCGACTATCCGGCGAAGCCTCCTCTCCAGTACACCTGAATAAACCTTACCGGGAAGGCTGAGGAGTGTGATCCCACGATAGTTGGAACACACCCTCCGGTCCCCCTTCTTAAAGAGAGGGACCACCACCCCGGTCTGCCAATCCAGAGGTACCGCCCCCGATGTCCACGCGATGCTGCAGAGTCTTGTCAACCAAGACAGCCCCACAGCATCCAGAGCCTTAAGGAACTCCGGGCGGATCTCATCCACCCCCGGGGCCTTGCCGCCGAGGAGCTTTTTAACTACCTCAGCGACCTCAGCCCCAGAAATAGGAGAGTCCACTACAGATTCCCCAGGCACCGCTTCCTCAAAGAAAGACGTGTTGGTGGGATTGAGGAGGTCTTCGAAGTATTCCCTCCACCGATCCACAACATCCGCAGTCGAAGTCAGCAGAACACCATCCGCACCATACACGGTGTTGATAGTGCACTGCTTCCCCTTCCTGAGGCGCCGTATGGTGGTCCAGAATCGCTTCGAAGCCGTCCGGAAGTTGTTTTCCATGGCTTCCCCGAACTCTTCCCATGTCCGAGTTTTTGCCTCCGCGACCGCTAAAGCTGCACACCGCTTGGCCCGTCGGTACCCGTCCACTGCCTCCGGAGTCCTATGAGCCAAAAGAACCCGATAGGACTCCTTCTTCAGCTTGACGGCATCCCTCACTGCTGGTGTCCACCAACGGGTTCTGGGATTACCGCCACGACAGGCACCAACAACCTTGCGGCCACAGCTCCAATCAGCCGCCTCGACAATAGAGGTTCGGAACATGGTCCACTCGGACTCAATGTCCCGCACCTCCCTCGTGACATGTTCAAAGTTCTCCCGGAGGTGTGAATTGAAACTCTCTCTGACAGAGGACTCTGCCAGACGTTCCCAGCAGACCCTCACAATGCGCTTGGGCCTGCCAGGTCTGTCCGGCATCCTCCCCCACCATCGCAGCCAACTCACCACCAGGTGGTGATCGGTAGAAAGCTCCGCCCCTCTCTTCACCCGAGTGTCCAAAACATAAGGCCGCAAATCCGATGACACAACTACAAAGTCGATCATGGAACTGCGGCCTAGGGTGTCCTGGTGCCAAGTGCACATATGGACACCCTTATGTTTGAACATGGTGTTTGTTATGGACAATCCGTGACGAGCACAAAAGTCCAATAACAAAACACCACTCGGGTTTAGATCCGGGCGACCATTCTTCCCAATCACGCCTCTCCAGGTTTCACTGTCGTTGCCAACATGAGCGTTGAAGTCTCCCAGTAGGACAAGGGAATCACCCGGAGGAGCACTTTCCAGTACTCCCTCGAGTGTACCCAAAAAGGGTGGGTATTCTGAACTGCTGTTTGGTGCGTAAGCACAAACAACAGTCAGGACCCGTCCCCCCACCCGAAGGCGAAGGGAAGCTACCCTCTCGTCCACTGGGTTGAACTCAAACGTGCAGGCTTTGAGCCGGGGGGCAACGAGAATTTCCACCCCAGCCCGTCGCCTCTCACTGCCGGCAACGCCAGAGTGGAAGAGGGTCCAGTCCCTCTCGAGAGAACTGGTTCCAGAGCCCTTGCTGTGCGTCGAGGTGAGTCCGACTATATCCAGCCGGAACTTCTCTACCTCGCGCACTAGCTCAGGCTCCTTCCCCCCCAGTGAGGTGACGTTCCACGTCCCAAGAGCTAGCTTCTGTAGCCGAGGATCGGACCGCCAAGTGCCCTGCCTTCAGCTGCCGCCCAGCTCACAATGCACCCGACCTCTATGGCCCCTCCTATGAGTGGTGAGCCCATTGGAGGGATGACCCACGTTGCCTCTTCGGGCTGTGCCCGGCCGGGCCCCATGGGGACAGGCCCGACCACCAGGCGCTCGCCATCGTGCCCCAACTCCGGGCCTGGCTCCAGAGCGGGGCCCCGGTGACCCACGTCCGGGCGAGGGAAATCTGGGTTCATTTTGTTGTAATTCCATAGAAGTCTTTGAGCTGCTCTTTGTCTGATCACTCACCTAGGACCTGTTTGTCTTGGGAGACCCTACCAGGGGGTATGAAAGCCCCCAGACAACATAGCTCCTAGGATCATTGGGACACGCAAACTCCTCTACCACGGTAAGGTAGCAGCTCAGAGACATCTTAAAGAATTGAATCCATGTAATGCTTTAAAAAGGCAAATGGATGGGACGAAATGCCAAAAGGCTTGTTTCCATTGTGGTGCATTAAATATTCATCACACTTGATCCACTCAATAATAAAAGATATATAACCTGTAACATGTATATAAAAAATTACGTTAAAAAAATGGATAGATTATGTACATATACACAGTATACGTCAGGTGATTTGAAAAACAATAAATAGAAAAAATGGGGGTGTGGGGTATATACTCTATGTACATGACACTAAGTACATGACTATGCACATGTTGACTCCAAGAGTTTGCAAAACAGCATGAGAGAATATATATACACTATAACCACATATAAACCTGTTTGATGCTTCGGAAAGTTGCCGGGGATCAATTTTGGTTCAGATCAGGTAGAGGTTGAGCTGAGCCATGATTTTATGGCAGTTTTAAAATTTAGTAGGGAAGTACTTATTCTAAGGTCTGTTGGTAGTGCATTCCTATGTGTGGTGGCAAAATAGTAGAATGCATTTTTTCCCATGTGAGTCTTGAATTTGGGGTGGACGAGGTTTGAGGAACTCCCTCTCGTGTAGTACCTGTGAGCATTACTTACTCTGGTGAAATAGTTTGACAGGTTCTTGGGGACAGTTTCTCTGAGTATTTTGAATACCAGGCACATTGCAACTTGGTGTACTCTTTCCTCAACTCTGAGCCATCCCAATTTGGTAAAGTGGGCTTGAGTGAGGTGAGTCTTGTATGGGTTGTTGAGCAGGAGTCTCACCAGCTGGTTTTGGGAAGTTTTCAGTTTTGTTTTTAGTGGCTTGGGGATACTGGTGATCCATGAGGTGCAGGCGTAGCCAAAATGACACTGTATGAGGGCACCGGCAAGGGTCTTAAGTGAATCCCTGTTGATAAATGCAGAAATCCTGGCCAAAAATCTAGTTTCATTATTGATCTTGGTGATTGCTTTTAATGCCATTTTTTCACCCGAGAGAGTGTTGTCCAATATACAACATAGGTAAATTACCTTGTCTTTGCTGGTGATTTTGGTATCACCTGCTTTAATCGTAAAACCCTGGGATTTACCTAGGTTGTGCCTGGACCAGTGGTTCTTAACCTTGTTAAAGGTACCGAACCCCACCAGTTTCATATGCGCATTCACCAAACCCTTCTTTAGTGAATTTTTTTTTTTTAGTTGTTTTTTTTTACTGGTGCACAAAATGAACCGTGCATGAACATCACCTTGTTCAAAGAACAAAACCAACACAGTGCATGAACTCACAACTAATTACACACCTGTAAATCAGATGGAACATTAGCGGGAACATTGTTTGGGGGTATGCATAATACGCCGATACGGAGAAGTTTTTATTTACACGATGAGTCGGGTGTGTCTTGACCTCCGCGGCAGAGGCTCCGCCGAACCCCTGAGGCCGACTCACTGAACCCCTAGAGTTCGAACCCAGGTTAAGAACCACTGGCCTGGACCCAAATAGGATGGACTCTGTTTCACCCAGGTGTACAGACAGTTTATCGGAAAGCCAGGGATAGAGATTACTTAGTTTGTTGCTGAGGGCACTTTCAACCTTCAATTTGCACCTCTCCAAGGCCAGGATCGCAGAATCGTCCGCGAACAGGAACACATTGCTGTTACATGCTGATTTTTGATTTGATTTTTATTAGGGATCCCCATTAGCTGGTTGCCACAACAACCCACTAGTCTTCCTGGGGTCCACAACTCAATACAATTACAAGTAAAAGCATATAATTGTAACTACACAATACAGACAAAAATAAAAAATATGTAAAAATAAAAGCATCAATAAGAAAACAGGCAAACAATTTACAGTCACAGAATAATTATTACCATATAAATATAACTACACAATATAAAACCAAACATTAAAAAAAATCATCAACGAGCAAAGTAATTTAAGAACTCAGATAAAATATTACTTTCATTTTAAAAACCTGTTTACTTTCAGCGGCGGTGAGAATTTAAAGCAGGTTATTCCAGAGCGGTACAGATCTGTAAATAAAAGATTTCCGCAAATCATTCTTCCTGGGACGAGGGAGTACAAAATGCCCCTCACTGGACGCCCTGGTATTATGATTGTGCATAGTGCTACTGTGAACTATTTGGGCCATGAGAAAAGCAGGAGTTTTACTACCGGTTACTGATTTGAAGAATATAAGAGTATTAGCTGACAACCTGTTCTACACTGTTAGCCAGGAAAGAGGAGCATGCATTTGGTTTACATTGGTTTTTAGTGAACAACCCAGAACCAGCCTTGCTGCCCTATTCTGGACAATCTGGGGCTTACTTCATGTCGTTAATGTAAATCAAGAATAGCAATGGTCCCAGAATGCTCTCGTGTGGGACACATCACCTTGAGGGAAGAGGACAGCGATCCCTTCACCTCGACCACCTGTTTTCTATCCTCAAGGTAAGATTTCATCCAGTTTGTGCCTGCGCTGTCAAAACCGATTGTCCTCAACTTGTTTAACAGTATCGAGTGGTTAACTGTGTCGAATGCCTTTTAAAGGTCCACATAACCATTCCATAGTACTTGCCCATGTCTATCTCTCGCCTCATGTAGTCAGTTAGGTACAGTAGGGATGTATCGGTGGAATTTGATTTTCTGAATCCTGATTGAAATTTGAAAATAAGCTTGCGATTTGATAAATAATTATCTATTTGCTCATATAGGCGATATTCTCACATGCTTGAATTCTTGTGGGACAAGACACTGATTGATAGATAAGTTAGTGTATATGAGCAACCATTGGGACAATCGTGACACCTGTGTCTTTGAGAAATCTGGTGGGAATATTATCATGTCCTGTGGCTTTGTTGGCCGCAGAGAGCTGAGTTTCTTTAACACATCATCAGTTTTTAACTTTGACAAATTTGAAGTCATCCTTGCGTAGCCCTTTGTTTTTGTAAACGTCTTGGATGTGCTGTTCACTGTAGACTCCTGGATGTGAGGGCAATTTGCTTACCAACGTGGAAGCGATGGTTGAGTAAAATCTATTAAAGCAATTTTCCACATTCAGTTTCTGTCGTGAGTGAGCCGCTTATTTTCAAGTTGAGGTTGGTGTTTTTTGTTTTGAGACTGCTGTGGCCCAATTGTTTCGGTGTCTTCCAGAGTTTTTGCGGGATATTTGTATTTTCCACTATTTTTGTCGTTGAAGTAACTGGATTTGGTTTTTCTGATCATATTAGTTACTTCGTTTCTTAGTTTTTTGTATTCTTTAAGGAGCTGTTCAGCCCTATTTTTTGTGAACTTAGCGTGTTTGTCATCTCTAAGTTTCATGGCTTCTATTATGTCTGCATTGATCCAGGGTTCTGTTCTGGATTTTACCCTGGAAGCTTTCATGGGTGCTAGCTGGTCAGATACATTACGGAAGTTGGATTTGAAGCATGCCCATGCTTTTTCAAACGATGAGCAATTTAGTACATTTGACCAGTCCAGTCTCTCCAGGGCTGCTGTTAGAGCTTCGCTGGTGTACTTTTTCATCGATCTCAATCTTATTGTGTTGTGACAATTTGATACAGATTTTTAAATTTTACGTGTGCAGAAAATGATGAAGTGATCACTTATTACGCACTCGATTACACCACTTCTGGAGTTCTTGGTCCGGTCTGATGTCAAAATCAAATCAATGACTGTTTGAGCAGCAGGGCATGGCACACCCGTGTGAATTGAGTGATCAGCTGTTTCAGGCTATGTATCTTACAGTAATTACTGAAGGATTTGTAGATAGGAGTAATGTACTAGTTAAAATATAAATGACTTTCCTTCGGTTTGCATGGGATTATTTTCAATTCAATGCCCACTTGACTCACGCTAATGCTCATTTCCCACTGCACAATACCTACTGGACTTGACCTGGCCCTACTCTGCATGATGCTTTTCCATTCACTTAAACTGATATGGTTTGTTGTAGCTTGTCAGTCTGGGTGCATTTGAGTATACACGTGCCAACGCAAGCAACCCTATTGCTGCACAATTATACTCCACAGTCTGCACTTTGCTGCGGCGCTCTGTTTTCTTTCGCTGCCCTCTGTGTCTTCTTGGATCATCTTAATTGTGGTCAACAGCAGACCACGTTTGCTTCTTTGTTGTTCTCTACCATCTCACGTTGCAACTGATGCATCCAATGTGGAATTTTTTTGTTTAACAACTTTCTGTGCTATATATATATTTGACATATACATGTATATTATATCTGTCGCTATTTATCGATCTATCGATCTATACTAATCTATACTAATCCATACTAATCTATCAAAACTCCCCTCAAGAGCAGGGAAACCTGTGAAACAAACCTGCAGAGATTAAATAGCCTCTGTGTTTTCCTGACCTAGGGAATAAATATCCATCAAAGTAAGATTTGTTTATTGTATTAAAATCAATATTCCATTATTAATTTACATTAAAATAATAGCCTTAATTATACAAATACATTTAAGTTATTTTAAACACAAGCAATTATTTCAATAAAATCAAACAGTACATCAATTAATTAAACCTTCTAAAAATAATCACCAACATTTGCAATTTATTTTGGATTGTTCTTGATTTCTTTTAAAAACTGAAATTAAAACTAAATAAATAGGAGTGTACCCAGTCGGGCGTGGTGTGCCAAACGACAAAAAAAAATATCTCAACGCTGAGTGGGTGTGGCCTTCTACTCTAAACTTAACTGAGTCCTCTTCCGTGTTTACTGTGGACACTTCCTCACACACACACACCAACAGGTAAGCTGTAGAGTATTTGTTTAACTATAATAATAATGCTCACATTTCCCAAAAAAGGTGTTCATATAATATGTTTGCTCTTGTGTAGTCTACAACTGCATTGTATTTGTAATATGTTTCCGTTTCCCTTTACTTGTCGACTTCTTTTGCAGGAAAAAAAATCAATATTGAAAAGTTTCCTGTTGACGCCGCATCATGATGAGACGCTGTGGGCTGCTCACTTACAACAGAGAGCCAGGTACAGATCAATCATATATCACTATTAAATAATAATCAATTCAAACAAAGTGATAATTATGAATTGCACAACACGTGAAAAGAATGTAGGAGACAAAGTCACTGTAACTACAACTACTCCTGACCCGTGGCAAAATTAAACCACACATGTCTTGAGATGTCAGTGTAAAGAGGCTGAGCAAAATTAGAAGAAAGCTAGACTTGAAGTATCTTAAGGGACTGTTCTTAGACAAGTTGTAGTCAGACCAGTCTTCAAAACGCATACCTCAGACCTGTCCAACTTTCCTCCAATCTTATCTCTGCCTTGTCTGTCCAAAGTCGCAAAGTAACTTTTCCTTCAGCCATTTCTGTCCCTACATGATATTGCTGAAATGTTTTGATTAGGCTTAATAAAAGTGCACAATGTCAATTACTTTTGGCTCTTATAGCAGCCTTTGACACCATGGACCATGCAGTCCTCATCTCCCACCTGATACACTGAGTTGGCCTATGTGGTTTTGTGCTAATATATTTTACTTAATTCCGCTCCAATAGTAAATTGTCAGTGATGATTACTAATTTTTTTCGGATACAGTTGCTCTCCTTTTTTTCTGATGTACCCCCGGGGTTCAATCTTTGGGCCTGTAATATTGTCACTCTATATGATTCCATTAGGTCAATCTTTGGGCCTGTAATATTGTCACTCTATATGATTCCATTAGGTCAATCTTTGGGCCTGTAATATTGTCACTCTATATGATTCCATTAGGTTTAATCATCCCCAGACACATTGTTTATCTTTGCACCTTTTATTACAACTTTTGTGTGTGTGTGTGTGTGTGTGTGTGTGTGTGTGTGTGTGTGTGTGTGTGTGTGTGTGTGTGTGTGTGTGTGTGTGTGTGTGTGTGTGTGTGTGTGTGTGTGTGTGTGGTTCAGTTCCTTTAAAGGGCATTGAAGTAGAGCTGGAGGTGAAGGACCACGTAGCCACAGTAGTGTCCACTCTGCACTATGAGAACAAGGAGGACAAAGCCATAGAAGCTGTTTTTGTCTTCCCTCTGCCCGGAGATGCTGCTGTCTGCCATTTCAGCGCTAAGGTCGGACAGACTGAGATTGTGGCCGAGGTGAAGGAGAAACTGGCGGTAAGTCACATGAGTGATGAAGACGGAAAGGCTGGAAAAGAGAGTCCTCGAACAGGTTTTGTCCTCTCCAGGCCCGCGAGGAGTACGACGACGCCTTGAGCTCAGGGCAGCAGGCCTTCCTCCTGGAGGAGAGTGAGCAAAGCCCGGATATCTTCTCTCTCAGTGTGGGCAGTCTTCCTCCAGGAGAGAGCGCCTCCATCAGGCTGGAGTATATCATTGAGCTGGCTGTTCAGGCGGATGATGCGCTGAGGTTTTGTTTGCCTGCGGTGCTCAACCCTCGCTACCAACCTCACGGTAAGGCACTTGGCAACACCTTTTTCATTCATGCTAATATCATATCTGTTCATGTTATTAGTGTTTATACAGTATTTGCTAATGTCATGGCAAATTATTGTGTATTTTAGTAATGATAAAACCAAATATTAGGGCTGAAAACATTTAGAAAAACCCTGATGTAGATACTTAGTTTTGGCAGAGTTCTTGTTGATTGTATGATGTTTCCAGGGAGTGAAGGTGGCGGCGTCCAGGTGACCTCTGTCCCCGCCTCTCAAGTGCCCTACAGTCTGTCTTTCTCTGCTCGGGTGTCCTCTCCTCGTCAGGTCTCCAAAATCGACTCCAACTGTTCCTTGGAGCCTCTGCAGTACCTCAACGCTGAGCAAAGCCAGGCTGTGGTACGTAAACGCTGACAACTGTTTTTCACGGTTGAGAAGTGCTATGTATGTATTTATTTACTCACTGGGTTTAGGTGAAACTGGCTGCAGGTCACAAGTTTGACAGGGATGTTGAGTTGCTGATTTACTACCAGGACGCCCACCAGCCGGCTGCTGTGGTGGAGGCAGGTCAGGCGTCTGCCAAGCCTGGTGAGTTGCTTCTGATGTAAAACTATCCATTGAATGTGTTTGAATGTTTTCATTGTGTTTTAGGTACACTGATGGGAGATGCGGTCGTGATGCTGAGTGTGTACCCTGAGTTCCCTCAGGCTGTGATGTCTTCACTGGCCTCAAGTGGAGAATTTGTGTTCTTACTGGATCGATCTGGAAGTATGGGTTGTCCCATCAACAACACCAAGAAGAGTGAGACTTGCATCAGCAGTGCCAGGGTAATCAGCGGATTAATAAATCATTCATTTGTCTTTTGTCCCTACGGTGGCCTTCACTCTTTGACTTTCACTTCCACACAGGATACTCTTCTGCTGCTTCTGAAGAGCTTACCAATGGGCTGCTACTTCAACATCTACAGTTTCGGATCTAGCTTTGAACACATCTTCCCGTAAGAAAGTTCCCTTTGTCCAACCATTACATTCCTGATAAGTCACACTGCATGAGTACCGGTACATGTATTTGTGTGTATATTGATGGCAGTACAAGTGTGGAATACAGTGAGAAGACCATGGAAGAGGCTCTGAAGAAAGTTAATGAGTTTCAAGCTAACCTGGGAGGAACAGAGATCCTTCAGCCGCTCAAACACATTTACAACCAACCCTGCATTCCCAGTCAACCAAGACAAGTAATGTGTACACACACGCACACACGTACACACATGCATACACTTTTAGAATACAACAGAGTATGCCAGTATCACATTTTTACTCGACTGTACAAACATCTTTTGTGACACTTCCTATACATAATTATTGCAATGACAACATGTAGTTGTGTACCTTTTAAGTCAAATGTATGTGTGTGTCTTAGGTTTTTGTGTTCACTGATGGCGGGGTTGGAAACACCAAAGACGTTTTGAACCTGGTGAAGAAGAATTCCACTTCCCACAGGTCAATTCACATGCACAGATACATTTAAGTATATATAAGATTAATTTTAACTCATTCAGCAGATGGTTTAGATGTATCAGATTCTAATCAAATTGATCATTATGATGGATTCATCCATTTTCAAGCATCCTTCTCAGTGCTGGATATGCATGCCCTAAGCTGGTATGCTTACTTATTGTCCACAATTCAATGTACTACCAAATTATCTAAAATGCTTTTGAAGACGGTTAATGGTAGAAAAATCCAATTCAACTGTTATTTAACTGCACGTACAAAAGTAATGCAGGAAACATTTGAATGTTAAATGTCTTAGCAGCAGAGGTAGGACCAAGTCATTGTTTTGTAAGTCACAAGCAAGTCTCATGTCTTTGCCCTCAAGTTCCGAGTCAAGACAGGCATGTCCCGAGTCAAGTCCAAAGTCAAGACTGAAAAGTCTCAAGTCAAGTCCCAAGTCCTGCATTTTGAATTTTGAGTCCTTTCAAGTCCTTTTAACCTCAGACTAATATATTTACACAGATTGTGCATGCTTTTAAAACGCTGTATTTATTTATTAAAACAAGTGCATTTGAAATTGCAGCAAAAAAAAAATGGTGCTGACAGAAACACTTCATAATAGCCCTATTAACCAGCCATTTTAAACATTTAACTCATTCCTTTACGGAATAAACACATTTGAAAAAACAAGTACAACTGTACTTATTTGCACAAAAGTGTTAACATTGTTTTTCCATGGCATATTGCATTGTAACTAGTTCCACTGCAGTTTCTATTCTGTTCTTACCTTATCTCATTGATCTCATCTCATACTGTATGTGTGTTTATGTGTGCGTACACATGAAAAACATAAAAAATACATGAACAAAACAATGAACAGATTTGTACTTTTTAGATGTCTGGGCCCTATGGAATATGTAAGCATTTTCTTAATATGTTATACATTTTAACTGACCTTTATTTGACTGTTTGTCTTTTTGTAGGTGGCTAAAATATGCGGTGCTGCTGACAGCCATTTAACGTTACATTACTGTGTGTGATACATTCACTAACGTAACGTTATGTGTAAGTACCTCATGCAACCCTGCTTAAAAAAAATCACTTGACAAAAAATATGAAAAAGGTAGCAAACTGCAGTGGACGCAACAGATTTCCATGTTTGCAATGACGTTATAACCATAGACTTCTTATAAGTAGATGTAGCGCTGGCTGCTGTCACGCGTGAAATTTGGCCGCCATCCTGAAGTGGTGATGAGGAGCCGCCGAGCAGCCTAAACTGGCAGTTGACAGGTAGAAAACAAAGATGCCGGTGTTCAGCGTTTTCCTAATCAATTGAGCGGACTGTTGAAAATAGGAATCGGGGGATTACTTTTCACAAGTAGGATTTAACATTAAGTACTATGGGTTGTATTTCGTGAAAAGAATATTACCACAGAGTTGAGAAGGAGCAAATATCATCAATATATGTATGTGAATATCGCAAAGAAATCTTCTGGGGGAGGATGACCCCCCTACAGGGGTTTGGTTTACAAACTTTCAGCCCCACCTAAAACAAAATTCACCAGCCGCCACTGATTATGATGCATTCTCGTTTTAGGCAAAGTATAAGACAATACTTCCTTAACAGTATAATTGTAACCAGGAATAAGTCTTCAAGTAACAATATTCAAATACTCACTTTGTTGGGTAAAACAGAATTTGGTTTTATTCTGAATCCAGTGAAACAGATTGGTGGTTTTAGCTGATATAAAGACTTTCAGGTGTTTATATATGTTAATGTTTAGGTATTTGGCAGACACTTTTATCCAAAGTGACATACAATAAAACAATCACTGTAAACATTATCATTTAAGAGAAGAATGTAATACAAAATATCAATACAGAATAAACTCTCTGCTGCTCCAGAAACAGAGATACAATCTATACAATATATAGATATCTAATATATTCAAAAATTGTTTATGTAGGATACACGCATGTATATATAACCTAATCATATTGTTTCTTCAATTTAAAAATAGATGACTGTTTTTTTCTCCCATCACTAGGATTATATTCCCAGTTTTGATCTTGGACATCTGGTCACTCATAGCATATAAGAATATTCTATTACGGTTAAGCAAACTATGATATGAATAATACAACATGCCAAAACATGTGTCCTTAATCATAGCTACACGTATGACAAAAAAGTGCGTGAAAATCAGTGGTATTCAGTGAGGTAAAATAAATTAAATGCACTGACAGTTCATTGCTCCTGCCAAATGAATTGCACTGAGTGGAGCGGATCACCACTCCAAGATGGCGGCCCCTCATCTCGTCAGCGCCAGTAGGCAGTAGAGCTCCATGCTGCGTCTACCTACTGTAAAATATCTCTATGGTTATAACGTTAGCAGTGAGTTTACAGCCTCACTTATTTAACTAAACAGCAAATAAAAGTTATGTTACTTAGCCAATAAACATTAGCTTACAATCAAAACTTACCCTTCTTTGTGCATCTTCAAATGTCGAACAAAGTTGGAAGTTGTTGCGTTTCCAACCTGAATTCTTCGAACCGCATGTTTTGCATACTGCAATTTGTTGACCGAATCGTAGTTTTTATACCCGAACGAAACCAATTTTGGCCTAATTTTTTCTCACTGGCGCGTTGTTTGACAACTTTTCTCCGTTGGTTGTCCTGCAATGGATGAATGCTGTGGGATAAAAAACAATGTAGATCTAATTTGATTGGCTTTTGTACTGAGAGCACACACGCTGACAGACACACACGTGTACACAATGAAAGATACGGAGCGCTCCTGAATAACTTTGGGTTTTGGGGAAAGTAGCAAGACTTGTCAGGTAAAAAAGGCTCAAGTCCAAGTGAAGTCACAAGTCATTGATGTTAAAGTCTAAGTTGAGTTGTAAGTCTCCTTAAATTTTTTCAAGTCGAGTCTAAAGTCATCTAATTCATGACTCGAGTGTGACTCAATTCCAAGTCATGTGACTCGAGTTCACACCTCTCCTGTCCAAAGGCAAAACCCAGTAACTCAATTTTGGTCAAAACTGAGCTGATAATAATTTTGGAGTTCGTAGGTGATATGCTTTACATTAGTGTATGCGATATTGTAATTTGTTCCGTAAGTAAGCTGTTACGCTCATGGCAGGACCTAGCAACTACCACATAACCACCTAGATACAACAGAAAAACCTAGTATCTCAAGGGACCAATCGAAGCTTCTTTGTCAGTCGCCTTATTGTCTTTAATGAGACATTTGCACGAACGGGGGCCGACGGTCAACCTGATTGTGATATTATGGCACGAGGGGATATTTGGAAGATTGGCCCAGGAGGTTGCAAGCACCTTCATTAAATGTATTGTTTTTGATTCTTCACCTTGCATACTCTTTTGGGCAGATAACTGTGGAGGTCAAAATAAAAACTGGACGCTGTACACGGCTCTTGCCCAATGTGCAAACGCAGAATGGGCCCCACCCGAGATTGTGATAAAATATCTGGAGAAAGGGCACACGTTCATGAGAGCAGATTCAATCCATTGCTCAATCGGCAAGAAAATGAAAGCTCAAAAAAACATCTATACGTTTGATGACTTTGTAGATCTTTATAAGACAGCATCAAGATAGATTGGTTTTCCTTTGTTTTCTCAAAATCAGCTAGAAGTGAGTTACTAGGTTTTGCCTTTGGACGGGAGACCTCTGCTTAGCATCAACATATTAAATTGAATGCCTGTATAAATGGCTTTCTGAGGATACATAATTTAAAAAATGTTGCTATAACTTTGGTGCAGCAGTGTGCAACTTGCTGATCAGCAGTTCAGCCTTCTATAATATATATATATATATATATATATATATATATATATATATATATATATATATATATATATATATATATATATATATATATATATATATGCATATGTATAATATGTCTGTATATCAGGGGTGTCCAAAATGTGGACTGCAGCTAATTGTTTAGTGGCCCACCACACATTCTGGAAATGCTATTGCAAAAATAAATTTTAAAAACACTAAAAAAAGTAGAAGGATGTGAACTCCAACGGGGAAAAGTTGCAATGTTAACACAAAGCTGCCATGAAGACTGTTTGTTTTTCTTTTGTTTTTCTTTATTTTGCTCTTATTGCCGATGCGGGGAAAAAAAAAAGTTATATATATTTTTTTTTTTTATTAATTATTGACCTATTTAAGGCTCCAATTACTTCAAATATTTCACTTCATAATGTTTTATGTGGAAAATATGTGCATATACTGTGTGGTTGCCATATAAAAACAGTGTTTTCTTTGACAAAAGAGCATAAAACCAACAAAATAGTTCAAACGTAAAATCGACAGATATATATGAAGTTGATCTCGTAACTTAAGTGTTGAAAGTAGAACAAATAATAATAAAAATGTATCACTTTATGAGTGGGGGGACCTTTTGGTTCCCAAAGATATTTAGTGGGATTTTATTTATTTTTTCACTGTGATTACTCAGAAAAAATAATACATTTAAATCAATAGTATTCTGTATTATTGATCTTTTTAGGGCACCAATTATTTCAGATCAAACATTGTTTTTTGAATGTTTTGGGCAATAGGGGAAATACTGCATATTTCAGTTTTACTATAAAAAACTAAGTTGTCTTTTACTGAAAAGCCATAAAACCTTTTTTTTTTTTACTTTATATCAACCTGAAGTTGATATAGAGATTTATTGTAAGCGTTACATAAAAAATGAAAATAATCATTTGACTTATTTTTAACATGTTAATGACGGAGACCCTCTATGGTCCCTGGGAGTCCTAAAGGTAAAAAAAAAGGAATCCATATATTTTGTTTTGGTTTGAAAATGAAAAATATCAAAACGGCCCCCCGCATGATTTTATTTTTCCGTGTGTGGCCCTCATTGGAAAAAGTTTGGACACCCCTGCTGTATATCTTTGTTTATATATGTATACTGTATATATAATCAACAAGGCTGTCTTGCAGGTGTTTCTCTTTTGGGATGGGCGAAGGGGCCAGCACTGCTCTCATCGATGGATTGGCTAAGGAGGGAGGAGGTCATGCTCAGTTCATCACAGGAGCTGACAGAATGCAAGCAAAAGTTGGCGAGACATCAAGACTTTCACTATAAAGATAAATCCCAAATAAATAATTGACACTTGTCCTACACAGGTGATGCAATCGCTGCAATTTGCTTTGCAACCAGCAGTGGCGGACATTTTGGTCAAGTGGGATCTGCCAAAGGGAGTGTCTGTCACTGTCTTGTCTCCACCTCTCACATCAATTTTCCAGGGTCAAAGGTCCCTCATTTATGTTCAGCTCACTGGACAGGTCGGTCACATGTCTTGTCTTTAAGCACATACAAGAATGATGTGTCATTGGGTTTCTAACCCCGCTGTATTTCCTCAGAGTTCCGAGGCAACAGATGGCTGTGTAACTGTCGAGTACAGCCTAGCAGGTCATCCGTACCAGAACCAGCTCCGCTTCGTTCTAAAACCCACAGAGGAAACAGGGTAATGCAGGCTTAATTCATGTTTTTGACACACTACTAACTTCAATTATTGGCACTTGTTGCCAGGTAGAATTTGTGAGACATGATAATTTGGTTAATCAAGCCAAATATAAAAAATAGCATGGCCAGTCACTCTCACTGTTACTTTGGCAACTTGGGGAAGAAAACTTCACTGCCCCGAACAGCAGACAAATAAGGAGTATTTATTGACATATGAACTTACTGCTTTGTATTAAATTGAAGAGTTTGTGATAGAAATGGGAAGTTTTTGCTGTCCGCAGATTAACCATCCATAGACTGTGTGCTCGGACTTTGATTCGCTGCTTGGAGACAAAGGAGAGCAAACGCGGCACACAGCAGGATGAGACAGTGAAGGTCCAGGTGGTGGACGTCAGCGTCCAATCAGGAGTGAGCAGCTCCTTCACCGCCTTTGTTGCAATCAACAAAGCAAGCAAAGAAGCAAGCAAAGAAGCCGTTCAAGGACCTCTGCTGCTCAGAAATATTCCAACACCTTCAAATAACTTCAAATGTGAGTTAAAAAAAAAACTACCATGTTCGCGATTTTCTATTCTATTTAAGGAAGGTTCAAACTTAACATAACTATTGATTGTGAGAGAATTATTGTACATTACTGCACCATTCAACAGATAACTATAACATTACTTTTGCTTTCTCTGGCTCACATGTTTTTTTTTCAACGCCAGTCTATTGTGCAGCAACTTAAGGCCTGTGTCTTCCAGCAAACTTGCATAGAATTAATAATTGCATTTGCTCCTTATTCTTTTGCAAAACAATCTGTAGGAAGTATATCTAAGAAGATGCAAAGCCTGATGTGTTCTGTTGAATCTTGTCAGTTGACAGCCTCTTTGATTTCTTTAAGTTATTTGTTTTACCTTAGCTCATCCTGACAAAACAATGACTTTTGTGACGCAACCTTTTGTTGCGCAACATGGTATTTACCAGAGGTGTGGACTCGAGTCACATGACTTGGACTCGAGTCATGAATTTGATGACTTTAGACTTGACCTGACAAAATGTAAAAAGACTTGCAACTCGACTTAGACTTTACCATCAATGACTTGTGACTTCACTTGGACTTGAGCCTTTTGACTTGACATGACTTGCTACTTTACCTAAAACCCAACAATTAAAAAGTTATTCAGGGGTGCTCCGTATTTCCATTGTGTACAAGTGTATGTTACAGCGTGTGTGCTACCTGTCAGTACAACAGCCAATCAAATTACATCCACGTTATTTTCGTCACACAGCATTCATCCAATCAAATTGCAGAATAAACAACGAAGAAGAGCTCTCAAACAAAGCGCCAGTGAGGAAAAATTATGCCAAAAGTAGTTTTGTTCGGGTATTGAAACAACTTGATCCACAAATAACGAATTGCCGTATGCCAAACATGCGGTTGGAAGATTACAGACGGAGACGCAACAACTTCCAACTTCGTTCGACATTTGAAGATGCACAATGAAGAGTAAGTTTTGAATGTAAGCTAACGTTTATTGGCTGTGTAACATAACTTTTATT
This sequence comes from Nerophis ophidion, assembly GCF_033978795.1. NCBI lineage: Eukaryota > Metazoa > Chordata > Actinopteri > Syngnathiformes > Syngnathidae > Nerophis > Nerophis ophidion. The sequence goes on along the minus strand of NC_084628.1, from coordinate 8,574,326 downwards.
TGCTTTGTAATTAAATCAGTCAGGCTGCAAACTCACTGCTAACGTTAGAACCATAGACATCTTATAAGTAGACGCAGCATCGACCACTACTGCCGCTGACGAAACGAGACACGCGGCCGCCGTCTTGGAGTGGTGATCAACTCCACTCAGTGCAATTCATTTGGTAGGAACAATGAACTGTCAGCGCATTTTATCTCACTGAATACCACTGATTTTCACGCGCTTTTTTGTCATACGTGTAACTATGATAAAGGACACATGTTTTGGCGTGTTCATAGTTTGCTTAACAGTAATTGAATATTCTTATATGCTATAAGTGACCAGACGTCCAAGATCAAAACTGGGAATAATAATCCCAGAGAAGGGGGAAAAAAACGGTCAGCTATTTTTAAATATCCTACATAAACAATGTATGAATATATTAGATATCTATATATCTTACGAACCAATAGACTGTATCTGTGTTGCTGCAACAGCAGAGAGTTTATTTTGTCTTGACATTTTGTATTGATATTTTCTATTACATTCTTCCCCTAAACGATCATGTTTACAGTGATTGTTTTATATGTATTTTTACTGTATGTTGCTTTGGATAAAAGTGTCTGCCAAATACTTAAACATATATTAAAGCCTGAAAGTCTTTATATCAGCTAAAGCCAACAATCTGTTGCACTGGATTCAGAATAAAATCAAAGTCTGTCTTACCCAACAATGTTAGTATTTGAATATTGTCACTTGAAGACTTATTCCTGGTTACAGTTTTACTGTTAAGAGAGTATTGTCTTCTGTTTTGCCTAAAATTATGAATGCATCATAATCAGTGGTGGCTGGTGAATTTTGTTTTAGGTGTGGCTGAAAGTTAGTAAACCAAATACCAGTAGGGGGGTCATCCTCCTCCAGAAGATTTCTTTGTGATTTTCACATACAAATATTGAAGATCTTTGCTCCTTCACAATTCTGTGATAATATTATTTTCAAAAAATACAACCAATAGTATGTTAATGTTAAATCTTACTTGTGAAAAGTAATCCCCCGATTCCTATTTTTAACAGTCCGCTCATTTAAGCAGGAAAACGCTGAACACCACTGCATCTTTATTTTCTACCTCTCAACTGTCAGTTTAAGCTGCTCCCCAGCTCCTCATCACCACTTCAAGATGGTGGCCAAGTTGCTCGCGTCACAGCAGCCAATGCTGGGTCTACTTATAAGATGTCTATGGTTATAACGTCATTGCAAACACTACAATCTGTTGCGTCCACTGCAGTTCGCTACCTTATTCATACTTATTGTCAAGTGATTTTTTTTTAAGCAGGGTTGCATGAGGTATCTACACATAATGTTACGTTAGTGAATGTATCACACACAGTAACGTAACGTTAGACGGCGGTCAGCAGCACCAGATATTTTAGCCACCTACCACAACCCAAAAAATGACAAACAGTCAAATAAAGGTCAGTTAAAATGTATACTATATTAAGAATATGTGTACACCTTCCATAGGGCCCTGACATCTAAAAAGTACAAATCTGTTCATTGTTATGTTCATGTATTTATGGTTTTCCTGTGTACGCACACTTTAAAACACATACAATATGAGATGAGATCAATGATATAAGGTAAAAACAGGATGGAAACTGCAGTGGAACTAGTTCCACTGCAGTTTTCCATCCTGCAGTTTCTACTAGTTCCACTGCAGTTATGCCATGGAAGTACAATGATAACACTTTGGTGCAAATAATTACAGTTGCACTTGTTTTTTCAAATGTGTTTATTCTGTAAAGGAATGAGTTACATGTTTAAAATAACTGGTTAATAGTGCTATTATGAAGTGCAATGTCAGCACTATTTTCTTTTATAATAAATACATACAGCGTTTTAAAAGCATACACAATCTGTGTAAATATATTAGTCTGTGGTTCAAAGGACTTGAAATGACTCGAAACTCAAAATGCAGGACTTGGGACTTCACTTGAGACTTTTCAGTTTTGACTTGGACTTGACTCGGGACTTGCCTGTCTTGACTCGGGACTTGACTCGAGACTTGAGACTTACTTGTGACTTGCAAAACAATGACTTGGTCCCACCTGTGGTATTTACTCATGAAAATAACTTCTACTTATGTACCTATTAAATATTCCAACACCTTCCATGAAAAACTTGAGTGAGTTCTAAATCTACCAAGTTAGCGCATCATTACGAAAAATAAAAAATTGCTAGAATAAAAGTCAATAAACACATTTTTATTGCTTAAGGTTACATGGCACATAGTGTACCTTCAAGAATTTTCTCTCAAAGGCGTAAATTAATGTCACTGCATCTCACAATCACTTGTTTACAAATTTATTGAAATATTTTGCTCTTTAATTCTCATATAATCTTTTTTTATTCCCAAAGGTTGTCACAGACTGTTAAAGATAGATGCAGGCCGTAAGTACTGTACCTGTGTTATTAGAGGAAGAGATGGATATCCAACAATCAATCAAGCAATCAATCAATCAATGTTTATTTATATAGCCCTAAATCACAAGTGTCTCAAAGGGCTGCACAAACCACAACGACATCCTCGGTAGAGCCCTCATAAGGGCAAGGAAAAACTCACACCCAGTGGGACGTCGGTGACAGTGACAATGATGACTATGAGAAACCTTGGAGCGGACCGCATATGTGGGCAACCCCTCGCCCCCCTAAGGGACCGAAAGCAATGGATGTCGAGCGGGTCTAACATGATATTGTGAAAGTCCAATCCATAGTGGATCTAACATAACGGTGAGTCCAGTCTAAAGTGGATCCAATATACAAACCCCGTTTCCATATGAGTTGGGAAATTGTGTTAGATGTAAATATAAACGGAATACAATGATTATCAAATCCTTTTCAACCCATATTCAATTGAATGCACCACAAAGACAAAATATTGGATGTTCAAACTCATAAACTTTATTTCTTTTTGCAAATAATAATTAACTTAGAATTTCATTGCTGCAACACGTGCCAAAGTAATTGGGAAAGGACATGTTCACCACTGTGTTACATCACCTTTTCTTTTGACAACACTCAATAAAAGTTTGGGAACTGAGGAAACTAATTGTTGAAGCTTTGAAAGTGGAATTCTTTCCCATTTTTGTTTTATGTAGAGCTTCAGTCGTTCAACAGTCCGGGGTCTCCGCTGTCGTATTTTACGCTTCATAATGTGCCACACATTTTCGATAGGAGACAGGGGCGTCGATGATAAAGTTGCTTGGATGACAACATATGTTGCTCCAAAACCTGTATGTACCTTTCTGCATTAATGGTGCCTTCACTGATGTGTATGTAAGTTACCTATGCCTTGGGCACTAATACACCCCCATACCATCACAGATGCTGGCTTTTGAACTTTGCGCCTATAACAATCCAAATGGTTATTTTCCTCTTTGTTCTGGAGGACACCACATCCTCTGTTTCCAAATATAATTTGAAATGTGGACTCGTCAGACCACAGAACACCTTTCCACTTTGCATCAGTCCATCTTAGGTGAGCAGGCCGGCGGCGTTTCAGGATATTGTTGATAAATGAGTTTGGCTTTGCATAGTAGAGTTTTAACTTGCACTTACAGATGTAGTGACCAACTTTAGTTACTGACAGTTGTTTTATGAAGTGTTCCTGAGCCCATGTGGTGATATCCTTTACACACTGATGTCGGTTTTTGATGCAATACCGCCTGAGGGATCAAAAGTCCGTAATATCATCGCTTACGTGCAGTGATTTCTCCAGATTCTCTGAACTTTTTGATGATTTTACGGACCGTAGATGGTAAAATCCCTAAATTCCTTGCAATAGCTTGTTGAGAAATGTTGTTCTAAAACTGTTCGACAATTTGCTTACAAAGTGGTGAACCTCACCCCATCATTGTTTGTGAATTACTTAGCATTTAATGGAAACTGCTTTTATACCCAATCATGGAACCCAACTGTTGGGTGGGAAACTATGATGCGTTCAGTTTATCAAAGCACCAAGCAAAGAATCAGAACATGCGTTCTACTGATGTGGCAAACTATGATGCGTTCAGTTTATCAAAGCACCAAGCAAAAAATCGGAAAATTCCCATCATATCAATTCCTAGATATGGTCGTAATTATTTTAAGTGCACTACGCATAATAAACGCAACATTATTAATATTGTTTCTACGGATAATTTGATCAAAAACTTCTTAAAAACAGCCCACTACCTATAATATAGGCTTTTTAAACATAAGATCACTGTCTCCCAAAACGTTATTAGTTAATGAGGTCATCAGAGACAACAATCTTAACGTCATTGGTCTCAGCAAAACCTGGCTTAAACCAGACAATTTTTTTGCGCTAAATGAGGCATCTCCTCCTATTTTTACGTATGCGCATATTGACCGTCCCCTTAAAGGCCTACTGAAACCCATTACTACCGACCACGCAGTCTGATAGTTTATATATCAATGATGAAATATTAACATTGGAACACATGCCAATACGGCCTTTTTAGTTTACTAAATTGCAATTAAAAATTTCCCGGAAGTTTTTTCTTGAAATTGTCGCGTAATGATGACGTGAACGCGTGACGTCACGGGCTGTTATGAATATGAGCGCTGCGCACACACTCAGGCTAAAAGTCGTCTGCTTTAACGGCATAATTAGACAGTATTTTGGAGATCTGTGTTGCTGAATCTTTTGCAATTTGTTCAATTAATATTGGAGAAGTCAAAGTAGAACGACGGAGTTGGGAAGCTTTAGCCTTTAGCCACCCAAACACATGAAGATTCGTTGTTTAAAATTCACAGAGCTGAAACTTTCCTATATGGATCACAGCAAACATGGATCCCTACCACTTGTCAACCAGCAGGTTTTGGTGAGAAAATTGTGGTTAAAAAGTCGGCGTCCCCGAGACACTGCTCGTCAACACCCGGCCGGCGTGGACGTACACTTCCGACTATTAGGTACGGTTAAACTCACTAAAACACTAGCAAGACAATAGAAAGATAAGGGATTTCCCAGAATTATCCTAGTAAATGTCTCTAAAAACATATGAATCCGTCTCAATGCAACGCGATTGCAATCGCTTTTTTTTTTTACTTTTTTTTTTTTTTTCTAGTCCATCGCTATCAATATCCTCAAACATGAATCTTTCATCCTCGCTCAAATTAATGGGGAAATTGTCGTTTTCTCGGTCCAAAAGAGCAGTTTTTGTTGGAGGCTCCCATTAAAAACAAGGCAGGACTTTTCTCTTAACACCGACAGTTGCGAACTTTATCGTGGATGTTCTCTACTAAATCCTTTCAGCAAAAATATGGCAATATCGCGAAATGATCAAGTATGACACATAGAATGGACCTGCTATCCCCGTTTAAATAAGAAAATCTCATTTCAGTAGGCCTTTAAGTCTCCCCTTAAGACTCATTTGTATACTCTAGCCTTTAAATAGACCCCCTTTTTTTAGACCAGTTGATCTGCCGTTTCTTTTCTTTTTCTCCTTTGTCCCACTCTCCGTTGTGGAGGGGGTCCGGTCCGATGGCCATGGATGAAGTACTGGCTGTCCAGAGTCGGGACCCAGGATGGACCACTCGTCTAGAGTCGGGACCCAGGATGGATCGCTTGCTTGTGTGTCGGCTGGGGACATCTCTGCGCTGCTGATCCGCCTCCGCTTGGGATGGTTTCCTGTTGGCTCCACTGTGGACGGAACGCTCGCTGCTGTGTTGGATCCGCTTTGGACTGGACTCTCGAGGCTGTGTTGGATCCACTATGGATTGAACTTTCACAGTATCATGTTAGACCCGCTCGACATCCATTGCTTTCGGTCCCCTAGAGGGGGGGGGTTGCCCAGATATGCGGTCCTCTCCAAGGTTTCTCAGAGTCATCATTGTCACCGACGTCCCACTGGGTGTGAGTTTTCCTTGCCCTTATGTGGGCTCTACCAAGGATGTCGTAGTGGTTTGTGTTGTGGTTTGTGCAGCCCTTTGAGACACTAGTGATTTAGGGCTATATAAGTAATCGTTGATTGACTGATTGATATATTACTGCACCATTCAACAGATAACAATAACCTTACTTTTGCTTTTTCTGGCTCACATGTTTTTTTCAACGCCAGAATCTACAATTAATAATTGCTTTTGCTCTTTATTCTTTTGCAGGATTTGAAGAAAGTACAGGTATGATGGATAAGCTGACGTGTTCTGTTTCTTCTTGTCAGTTGACAGCCTCTTTGATTTCTTTATTTGTTTTACCTTAGCTCATCCTGACAAAATACTGACTTTTGTGACGCTACCTTTTGTTGCGCAACATGGTATTTAGTCATGAAAATAACTTCTACTTAAGTACCTATTAAATATTCCAACACCTTCCATGAAAAACTTGAGTGAGTTCTAAATCTACCAAGTTAGCACATCATTACGAAAAATAAAAGATTGCTAGAATAAAAGTCAATAAACACATTTTTATTACTTAAGGTTACATGGCACATAGTGTACCTTTCAATACTTTTATTTATTTTGTTTTCTCTCAAAGGCGTTGGTTAATTAATGTCACTGCATCTCACAATCACTTGTTTACAAATTTATTGAAATATTTCGCTCTTTAATTCTCTTATAATAATCCCTTTTTTTATTCCCAAAGGTGATTATTCCACGCCGAGGTCAATGGAAAATGCAGGCCGTAAGTACCTGTCTTATTAGAGGAAGAAATGGATATCCAACAAATGTGTTTAACAACTATTTTTCCTACTAAATAGTTTACCTTTTCAACGCCAGAGTTTACCGTGCAGCAACTCGAGGCCTGTGTGTTTTCCAGCAAACTTGCATACAATTATGAATTGCTTTTGCTCTTTATTCCTTTGCAGAAAAATTTGAAGGAGGTATTTTTCATTCACTTAAACGCTTGATGCAACGCTCTAAGAAGAAATCTGCACCAAGCATGAGGAATTCTGCGGATTCTTGTCAGTTGAAAGCCTTTTTTTATTATTTTAATTGCATCCATCCATTTTCTATTAATGTACGTGTTTAAATTGAGCTAATCCTTACCCGACAAAAACACAACGTACTATTGTGCTGTATATTTCTGTGGTTGGGTGCATACAATGTTCTGAGCAAAATATTTGATATGTATGCTGTGTTCTGTAAAGTTGTTGAACATGAGTACACTATACTCCTGCAGATATATTCAATAAATATTAATATAAGATGATTGATCTTCAGTGAATTATCAAGTTTATTCTTGACAAGACCTCCTTTCCCCTGCATGTTTTGAAAAAACTTTAGCCAGCCCGTCGCCTACAGACCCTTTGCTGCAGTTGGTTTCCCTCCAGAAGGCGTTGGGCAGCTGGGAGCTCAACCCCACTCTGGCTGCTGTGCTAGGAAAGACCAGCAAGGAGCTGGAGAAGCTGAAACCTGCTTCAGTGAGTTCTTGTTGGAAATGATAAATGTTCCAGGAAACTTTTTTCCACGCTTGTTTATGTTATTTTCTATCTTTTGATTGGATGAGCTCAGGCGAATGAGAACGTGTGGGCCACCATTCTTGCTCTGGTCTGGCTTCATGGCTTCAAATCGGATGCTGAGGTCGAATGGAAGCTTCTGGCTAGGAAGGCTGCATCATGGCTCCTTTCTCTGAATGGTAAACTAACTCACACAATTGTGTGATTTTAATATTTTTATCCCATCGAATTTGAATGTTGTGTGTGTGTTTTTTTTTTTTTCCAAAGCACCTTCTGTGACAGACTGTGTTGTGGCTGCAAACACTCTGTTGGGCTGCAACGTACATAAAGATACACTGGGCCTGTGAGGTGCCCAATACAAAGAAACGTTGTCACCATTGCACTATTTTCATCCAATCTGGTTCTCTCGTCAGCATTCCTCTTCGATAAGTTGCTCATGGATCAATGTCATGTTTTCTTACACAGATCAATTAAAAATTGGCAAACCTGAAACCTGTAGAACCATAAACATTGTAGGGAGTGCATACAGCTACACAAAGGCCATACACACAACTGATTTTTTTGTCTTGTGGGATTTTATGCTAACACTATGATTCTAAATCCAGTCCCTTTAGTATTCTAGCATTTCATTCTCAAATAATTACTAACCATCACAATAAAAATTTCAAGTGGAATATTTGGATTTTTGTGAGTTGAGATGTGTGTGTCCTTAATGTGTGTGTTTTTCAGCAGTGTAGTTTGACAATAACCGTTTCAGTGTCAAACGAATGCCGAGTTAAAAAACATATGCATTAATATCCGCGGCTGTGGGTAACCTGTTGATGTGTTTTTTATTGGCTTGTATAACACACATTAATTCATCCGGAGTTAATTTAAAAAAAAAATACGAGCCTACACTGCAAAAAGTCAGTGTTCAAAAACAAGGAAAAAAATACAAAAATAAAGGGTATTTTATTTGAACCAAGCAAATTATCTGCCAATAGAACAAGAAAATGTGGCTTTTCAAGACTTAACAAAACAAGTAAAATTAGCTAGCCTCAATAAACCCAAAAATAGCTTAAATAAGTATATTCTCACTAATAAGTGCACTTTTCTTGGTAGAAAAAAAATGAGACTTTTTTTGCTCAATATGTTGAAAATATTCTTAAATGAAGTAAACGCTAGTGCCATTATCTTGACATAACGGGGGTGGGGCGGAGGCATGGTTGGGGCGGGGGGTGTGGTTAAGAGGGGTGCCGTATAATTCCACGAATCGAGTATTTCTAATATATATATATATATATATATATATATACATATATATATATGAAGTACTTGACGTTCAGTGAATTCTAGCTATATATTTTTATTTTATTTTATAAATAAATAAAATAAATAGTTGATCTTCCAACGGCACCTATCAAATACACAGTAATAAAAACACAGTTGTTCTACAAACTGTACTGTGCTTGCTGGTTACTAAAAAAAACAAAACACTTACCTTTCACGATTTGAGTAACCTTTGTTCTGCCATTTGCGTATTGGCGAGCGATCTCAGAATCCGGGAACATCCTTCACGGATTTGTTGGAGACATCCGCAAATGAGAACGGAATGTTGCTTCCAGCTATTAGCATAGTCATCTTTGTCTCAGCATAAGTTACACCATCGGGTCTCCATTTTGCGAGGTGGCCCATAATACTGGATTGTGAACGATGCAGCGCCGGGGACGCTTTGTGCTTCGCTGACCGTTCATTACTGAGTATATCGGTTCGGCCGCAAGAAGTCAGTTCTACAAAATTTACAGGCAACATACCCCTTCCCCTTCGAACTCTCCTGGATAAACTGAAATTCTTGTTTCCAATCGCTCTGGAACTTGCGAGCGTATTTCTTCATTTTGCTCGTCGACGGTGTAATATATTGGGTTGGAGCCAATAACCAGACGACGTGATGAAGTTACGTCTCTTTACTGTGGGCTTCAGAACAGACTCCCTAATGCATGTTCCTTGACTGCACTTAAATGTAGAATATATTCACATTCTATTCTATGTACAGAAGATGGCAGTATTGTCCTGTTTAAGAGGGTCACAACATTGAGTCGGTCTGCATGGAGCTGGAGGGGGCGTGGCCTTCAGCTCCGCCTGAATTTCGGGAGATTTTTGGGACAACATTTGTCCCGGGGGGTTTTCGGGAGCGGAGCTGAATTTTGGGAGTCTCCCGGAAAATCCGGGAGGGTTGGCAAGTATGCCCGAGACTTGCACGGTATGTGGTGTTTGTCTGCAAGAGCTAAACTCGTACAGGATGCGCTGCTTCTCTGCATGAACAAATGCAACAAAACAAAACAGATATTACAGCTTGTTGCTGAGATTTGATGACCTATATTGAGTAAAACATGCTTAAAACTAAAATATCAACTGTTGCAAATTTGTGTCATCAGCACTCACAAGTATAAAACTACTTTAACGTAATCATTTCTTACTTCAAGCATGAAAAAAAATCATGATTTTGACACAATTGTGTCTCTTAATTAAAAAAAACGTTTTATTTTCAATGAAACAATAGAAAACACGTAGTGACAGTAGTAGAGTTGGCACAGTACAGCAAACTGACAGTTAATATTTCAAACAATTTTGAACAGAAATAGTTCATGCACAATCAGGTAAATTCCTCAAAATTACAATTAAAAAAATTTTGGCCAGGGGCCGGGCTTTTTATATGCGCACTAATTGACTGAAAGAGCACGCACTTGGCGTGATGATGTCATGTTATGGATGGAAAAATGCATTTTTAGACCATATGATTTTCCTGAGCGGCTAGGAGACCCCGAGAGTAACAGTGCTTGCCTTGTTGCCTTTCCATTAAGAACAATAAATAAGTTTTTAGTATAAGTTCGTTGGTTTCAAGAAATGTAATGCCAAGCACATATTATGTCAAGATAATGGCACTAGCATTTACTTTATTTAGGACTATTTTTCAACATACTGAGTAAAAAGTTCTAATTTTTTTCTTCCAAGAAAAGTGCACTTGTTATTGGTGAGAATATACTTATTTTAAGGATTTTTTGGGTTCATTGAGGTTAGCTAATTTGACTTGTTTTGGAAAGTGTTGACAAGCCAAAGGTTTTTGTTCTACTGGCAGATAATTTTGCTTAGTTCAAATAAAATACCCCTCATTTTTGTATTTTTTTCTCTTGTTTTTGAAGACTGACTTTTTGTAGTGCTCTGATAATAAATGAGGCAAGCAATATGCTAAACACACAAGCTGTAGATAATAAATGAGGCAATAGTATTACAATTCTTCACACTCCGAGCACGGCCGTGCCAGCAAGTTGACGGTTCCTAGTTCAAATCCAGCTTGCGCCATCCTAGTCACGGCCATTGTGTCCGTGGGAAAAACAGTTCACCCACTTTGCTTCTGATGGGTCGTGGTTAGCGCCATCAGTGTATGAATGTGTGAGTGAATGGGTAAATGTGACGTATAATGTAAAACACAGTGAGTATAAATAGTTGTACTGTTAAAAAAGACAATTTACCATTGACAGACAGCAGGGCGGGTTATTTCAAACGGACCCAAGCTCTACCTGCCTAATCACTCCACTTCCCCCCTCTTTTCTACCCAACTTTAGTATTTTATGGAACTATACTTCCTCATGGAACTAAAAATGTTCCTGTGGCACATTGTGCTTTGCCTTTAAACGGAAGAGATCTTCTGAACGTTTATGTTAAACAAGCGGATGTTGCTGCAGAAGTAATGTGCTTTTTTTGGCCCGTACTAATAAATATGCTCCTCTATAACTTCACATTGCAGAAAGAATAGTGAGTGAATAATGAATTGTGAGTTATTGATAAATTACAACACAACCTATATATCATAAAAAGTAATACAATGCAGAACTACATTGTAACAGACTCTTGCTGTCGTCGTGCGGGCTCAATGGACCACCCAGGAAGGACATGCTTTTGAGCAGGTTTGACTCTGGTTTATTTTTCAATAAACAAGCTTTAGTATAGGTCGGATCGCTTTTCAGCTGCTCCTTTCCACTTATCGCTCACGGTCCGCTCTTTCAGCCGCCGTCGTCGTTGTCATCTTCTTTGGCTCGCTCTCTGTCGCTCTTTGATCGCTCTTGCTCTTCATCTGCTCCTGCAGGCTCTCCAACTCCTTCCTCCCCGATCTCTCCTCCTTCTCCCCTTTTATACATCATCAGGAGAAATGTTAATAGTTTCCCGGTGTGTGAGCCACGCACCTGAATCAGATTGCGGCGGCGTCGCTACCGGCACGCCCCGCCTCTCCGCTCGGCTGCATCCTCCGCCTCCTTGCCGCCATCTTGGGCAGGGCTGCAGCGTGGCCTGCCCCGCCGTCAGCCCGTTGGCTCCGCCTCTCCACATAGATATCTGCAAGAACACTCATCGACACTCTTCAGTTTTTTATTGTGTAATATTACCAAGTGCAAACAGGAAAGCGTATTAATATTTGATATGAACAGTTAGCAGTATGTGTGTGTGTGTATATATATATATATATATAATATATATATATACACAGTATATATATTTATGTATGTATATATATGCAAATGCTTTATATGTATCCTTCTGGATAAAAAATATCCTTCACTTTCTGGTAAAAGTCCTCCTTCACTTCCTTCAGTTTTAAAAGTCTTGTAAGGGTTCAACATAGTTTTGCATAATTAGCAGAGCTCATACTCTCATAATTTCCACGAAATTCTAGCTGCTGTTTGGCGAGGAAGCAGGTCGCATTGATGTCATCTTTTAAAAACTCTTGTTTCTCTTTTACCTCAGCATTGTGGACACTGATGTTGAGTTGCCGCTGTTCATCCAAAGCCAAGTCCATCCTCGTCATCCCAAACGTTTTTAGCGCAATCTAGCTTTTGATATGGGCGGCCGACCGCTCATGTTTAGTGAGGCTTCTTTGCAAATTATTTAGGTCACAAAATCCCATTTGAGTCCACACAGTTCCACAGGTTGAAAAAAGAAGGCAAGGAAAGCAGAAAAGGCGGTTTCTTGCAGAACATTCACAAAGCCAGTCTTTTCACGTATACCACTCTGTCTGGAAAGAGCGAGTAACCCTCCGTCCTGCTGATTGAAACAAACCATTCAGCTCCGGCGTTGGTCTTCCTTTAGTATTTATCTCCTGTTTCGCTTGAAAGTCCACTTTAGAAAACTTTTAAACTGCGGAAATGTAGTCATCCATGTTGAAAGTCGGGGTGCACGAGACGGAAAAAATAAGTCGCTGCAGCACTTACCCGCTGAGGCCACCGTATGTCTGGGAACATGAGTGCCCCGCCCCTATTGTGAGGCACGAGAACCGTTTGCCTCACCTCAGACTTTTTTCTCTGCCGTTTTGATGGCTCACCAAGACATAAAGCATGTTACTCGCTGCGGCATTTGACTCGCTTACGCCACCGTATGTCTCTGATCATTAACGCCCCTATCTTGAGACACGAGAACTGTTTACCTCACCTCAGACTTTTTTCTCTGCCGTTTTGATGGCTCACCAAGACATGAAGCATGTTACTCGCTGCGGCATTTGACTCGCTTACGCCACCGTAAGAGAATAAGCGGGACGGCGTGGCGCAGTGGGGAGAGTGGCCGTGCGCAACCCGAGCGTCCCTGGTTCAATTCCCACCTAGTACCAACCTTGTCACGTCCGTTGTGTCCTGAGCAAGACACTTCACCCTTGCTCCTGATGGGTGCTGGTTGGCGCCTTGCATGGCAGCTCCCTCCATCAGTGTGTGAATGTGTGTGTGAATGGGTAAATGTAGAAGTAGTGTCAAAGTGCTTTGAGTACCTTGAAGGTAGAAAAGCGCTATACAAGTACAACCCATTTATCATTTATTTATTTATTTAGAAAATGGATGGATGGATAAATCACAAATGCCTCAAATGGCTGCACAAACCATAATAATAATAATAATAAATGTTATTTATAAGGCGCCTTTCTGGGCACTCAAGGTCACCGTACAAAATCAAATTGGATAAAAACAACAATATAACAACAAAGACAGATAAGATAGGATGATTACAAAGAATACGCAGTCCGGTATAGGTGTGTTTTGAGTCTTGACTTGAAGAGGGATAATGAGTCCAATTTGCAAAGGTCAGGTGGTAATGAGTTCCAAAGATGTGGGGCAGAGCGGCTGAAAGCTTGGGCACCCATGGTGGACAGTTTAAATAAGGGGACAGTGAGATGGATGGATGAAGAGGATCTTAAGGAACGTAAGGGCGTGGCGACATGGATCAGGTCAGAGAGATATGATGGAGATAGGTTATGGATGGCAAACGACAACAACATCCTCGGTAGGGCCCACATAAGGGCAAGGAAAACCTCACCCCAGTGGGACGTCGACAATGATGACTATGAGAAACCTTGGAGAGGACCGCATATGTGGGCGTAGTAGTAGTGTTTGTAGCTTGTGCATGTGTCTGTTCATGATGTGTCTCGCTTCTGCTTGCTGTGCCTTGCTTTCAGCTACTGCCTGGCTAGCCCACCTTGGGTGGGGGGGGTGAAAAGAGGAGCCGAGTGCGTCAGCCTCCTCCTCCTGGTATACAGCCTCTGCACCACCAAGACCAGGGGTGCCCACACTTTTTCTGCAGGCGAGCTACTTATCAATTGACCAACTGGAGGGGATCTACCTCATTTATATTTATTTATTTATGAAAGAGACATTTTTGTGAACAAGTTAATTGTGTTTAATGATAATACAAGCATGTGTAACACATATAGATGTCTTTCTTTCACAAAGACAAGAATATAAGTTGGTGTATTACCTGATTCTGATGACTTGCATTGATTGGAATCAGACAGTAATGATGATAACGCCCACATTTTCAAATGGAGGAGAAAAAAAGTTGTCCTTTCTGTACAATACCACATGAAAGTGGTTGGTTTTTGGCATCTAATTCATCCAGCTTCCATACACTTTACAAGAAAATCATTGGCGGCAAATTCCGTAGCTTGCTTGATTGACATTCACGGCACCCGAGGGTCTTGTGAGATGACACTGGCTGCTGCCAGTTCATTATTATGAAAAAATGACAGAGAGGAAGGCGAGAAACACTTTTTATTTCAACAGACTTTCACGCCGTCCCTTCCGTCAAAACTCTAAAGGCCGACTGCACATTTCCTATCTTCACAATAAAAGCCCTGCTTCATGCTGCCTGCGCTAACAAAATAAGATTCTCGGAAAGCTGGTGTGCACAAGTGATGTGCACGCCAGCTTTCTGAGGGATCACTTGTGCACGCCAGTTTTCCGAGACTCTGTATTTAGTTAGCGCAGGCAGCATGAAGCAGGGCTTTTATTGTGAAGATAGGAAATGTGCAGTTGGCCTTTAGAGTTTTGACGGAAGGTACGGCGCGAGAGTCTGTTGAAATAAAAAGTGTTTCTCGCCTTCCTCTCGGTCATTTTTAATAGTAATGATCTTGCAGCAGCCAGCGTCATCTCACAAGACCCTCCGGTACCGTGAATGTCATTTAAGTGACGTCTTGGTGAAGATTGATGATCACTAATTTTTAGGTCTATTTTTTTAAAAGCCTGGCTGGAGATCGACTGACACACCCAAACAAAGCAAGGAAAGCAGTCGTGTGCTCGGACTCCAGCAGTGCATTGACGAGCATAAAAAACATAGCATCAGAAACAAGACTAGATATAGTTTATGAAATAGTTCAGGCAATCTACAGGATAAATAAAGCGGGAGGTGTGGTAACATTTCTCTGGGTTCCTGCTCATGTAGGAGTCGAGTGTAATGAGTTAGCTGATAGATACGCAAAACAAGCAACCACTAAAACAGAAGTAAACATGGAGATTAAGCACAGTAAAGAAGAAGTGAAGAGCATAATTAAGATAGAACAGAGAGTTTTACAAAGTCCAGTAGGTGTCATGAGAGGAGGGGGTAGAAATAGGAAAGAAGAAGACATTATTACTAGAATGAGATTAGGACATACATATCTTAATAGTTCACTAAAATTGATAGGAAAACATACTACAGGGCTGTGTGATTTTTGCCATCAAATAGAGAATGTTGACCATGTTTTAATACAATGTAGGAAATACAATAGAAAAAGAGAAATACTGGAAAATAAGTTAGCAAAAGAAAATATTAGGTTAGAAGTGGGAAGTATATTAGGATTGCATTCAGAAAACATAGGATACAAAGCAATATACACATATTTAAAAAACACCGGGTTAAATAAAAGAATATAGAGTAGGGATCCACCTCGGTCCACACTCCATTACAGTAGGTGGCGGTAATGCACACCAGAAGGTTGATTGCCAACCGCCATAAAAACAAAAGAAGAAGAAGAAGACTGACACACACCCTGCGATCGACTGGTAGCTCGCGATCGACGTAATGGGCACCCCTGACCAAGACCCATGCAGTGCCTCCCAGTGGCCACACACGGTAACTTGGACTATGCAGTCCCAGGCTAAACTGTAGGGTGGGGGTCGGCAACCCGCGGCTGATATATTTTTTGTTTTAATATAGTTTCTGTCGGAGGACAAACATGACACAAACCTCCCTAATTGCTATAAAGCACATTGTTTATATTAAACACGCTTCACTGATTCGAGTATTTGGCAAGCGCCGTTTTTTCCTACTAATTTTGGCGGTCCTTGAACTCACCGTAGCTTGTTAACATGTATAACTTTCTAAGACGTGTTTTATGCCACTTCTTTTTCCGTCTCATTTTGTCCACCAAACTTTTAACGTTGAAGGGTGAGTTTTGTTGATGTTATTGACTTTTGTGGAGTGCTAATCAGACATTTGGTCCCTGCATGACTGCAAGCTAATCGATGCTAACATGCTATTTAGGCTAGCTGTATGTACATATTGCATCATTATGCCTCATTTGTAGCTATATTTGAGGCCATTTAGTTTCCTTTAAGTCCTTATTCAATTTATTTCTCATGACACACTATCCGTATGTAATATGGCTTTTAATCTTTTGCGGCTCCAGGCATATTTGTTTTTGTATTTTTGGTCAAATATGGGGCTTCACGGTGGCAGAGGGGTTAGTGCGTCTGCCTCAAAATACAAAGTTTCTGCAGTCCTGGGTTCAAATCCAGGCTCGGTATCTTTCTGTGTGGAGTTTGCATGTTCTCCCCGTGAATGCGTGGGTTCCCTCCGGGTACTCCGGCTTCCTCCCACTTCCAAAGACATGCACCTGGGGATAGGTTGATTGGCAACACTAAATTGGCCCTAGTGTGTGAATGTTGTCTGTCTATCTGTGTTGGCCCTGCGATGAGGTGGCGACTTGTCCAGGGTGTACCCCGCCTTACGCCCCAATGTAGCTTAGATAGGCGCCAGCGCCCCCCGCCCCCTTAAAAGGGACTAAGCGGTAGAAAAATGGATGGATGGATGGCTCTTTCAACATTTTATGTTGCCGACCCCTGCTGTAGGGGATCGGGGAGCTGCAGTGGGCCCCATAAACACGGTGGACACGTCCTGCCGCCCGTCAACCACTGTCCCAGCAATGAGTAAAGTATTGGTAGTTGGCAGATGGGGCTCCGCCGTGGTAGGCAACCCGTCCAAGAGAAGGTCACTCCGAACAAAAACCACAGGTGTTGCTCGGGCCTGGCTCCGCACCGCATACCATCTGAAGGTGTGCAGCAAGGGCGGATGAAGGCTTTAAGCCTGAAACGGCCAAAGTATGGCTGTGAGGAGTTGCGCCCCACAGTCATTATTAATGCGTAAAGTATAGCTTTCACGAAGACACAAGACACCGATAATCATATACTTTCAGTGGCGAGAGTCCGCAGGATCCACGCAGCGGACGTTGGTGCTGGTGTTCCCTCGGGTGGGCACAATGACGACTGGACCCCAAATCCTCTCCCTCGGGGAGGCAGGGTTCAGTCTGATCACAGCCAACTGTCCAATGCACTCTTGCGTTGTAGGAGACCATATATTGTGGCAACCAGAGGTGGGTAGAGTAGCCAGAAATTGTACTCAAGTAAGAGTACAGTTACTTAAGAGATTTATTACTCATGTAAAAGTAAGGAGTAGTCACTCAAATATTTACTTGAGTAAAAGTAAAAAGTATGTTGTGAAAAAACTACTCAAGTATTGAGTAACTGATGAGTAACCTGACTACGGCAACAAATAATGCACAATAACAAAAATATAGCAATGAGCAAATTCATAGCCAGGAATATCTCTTTAGCAACTAAAACAATAATATATATTAAATAATAGTACATTAAAATACAATTTAAAAATGGCACATTGAGCCACAATAACTTAACAGCACCGTAGCCTCAGTAGGCATTCATTGATTTGATTGATTGATTGATTAAAACTTGTATTAGTAGATTGCACAGTACAGTACATATTCCCTACAATTGACCACTAAATGGTAACACCCCAATAAGTTTTTTAACGTTTATCAATTACTTAGTAAATGACCAAGTCGAAGTGATCTACCTCATATATACATATACATACATACACATATCATTTCCACACACACATATCATATATATATATATATTTATATATATATATATATGTGTATGTATATATATACATTTATATATACAGTATATAATTTATATTTATTTATTTTGCCGTTTTTGTTCACATGTTGAAGGTGTTTTAATGAATATACATGCATGTTTAAGATATACATTCCTATCTTACATGAAGACAAGAATATAAGTTGGTGTATTACCTGATTCTGATGACTTGCATTGATTGGAATCAGACGTTTACGTTTTCAAATGGAGGAGAAAAAAAGTTCCCCTTTTCTGTCTAATACCACATGAAAGTCGTTGGTTTTTGGCATCTTATCTGTCCAGCTTCCATATTCGTTTTTATACACTTTACAAGAAATACATTGGCGGCAAACTCCGTAGTTTGCTAGCTTGTTTGCGCTGGCTTTCGGAGACTCTTATTTTGTTAACGCAGGCGCGATGTAGCGGCGCTTTTATTGTGAAGACAGGAACTGTGCGATCAGTCTTTAGGCTTTTGACGGGAAGTACGGTTGAAATAAAAAGTGTCTTTTTTCCTTTACACTTTTGATTGATTGATTGAAACTTTTATTATTAGATTGCACAGTACAGTACATATTCCGTGCAATTGACCACTAAATGGTAACACCCCAATAAGTTTGTCAACATGTTTAAATCGGGTTTTACGTATCACGGTCATGTGACCGCCTGGCTCTGTTTGATTGGTCCAACGTCACCAGTGACTGCATGTGATTGGTGAAACGCAGGCATGCGTAGACCCTACTTTGAAGCTCTGTCATTAACCAAAACAAACATTAATAGATAGATTAAAAAAAGTAGCGAGTAGCGAGCTTAATGTAGATAAATGGAACGGAGTAAAAGTAGCGTTTCTTCTCTATAAATATACTCAAGTAAAAGTATGTTGCATAAAAACTACTCGTAGAAGTACAATTTATCCCAAAAGTTACTCAAGTAAATGTAACGGAGTAAATGTAGCGCGTTACTACCCACCTCTGGTGGCAACCTACAACGCAAACACAGTGATGGAAGAGGCGAGGCCGGAAGCACTGGCACACTGTGCCAAGGAAAGGGGAGTTGAGTTCCTGGCAGTCCAGGAACATTGGGGGTTAAATCACCATAAATGATTCCCGGGCGCGGCACCGCTGCTGGCCACTGCTTCCCTTACTTCCCAGGGTGTGATCAAGGGGATGGGTCAAATGCAGAGGACAAATTTCACCACGCCTAGTGTGTGTGTGTGTGACAACCATTGGTACTTTAACTTCACCCACATCTGCGGTCCTCTCCAAGTTTTCTCATTGTCATCCCACTGGGTTGAGTTTTTCCTTGCCCTGATTTGGGATCTGACCTGAGGATGTTGTTGTGGCCTGTGCAGCCCTTTGAGACAATTGTGATTTAGAGCTATATAAATAAACATTGATTGATTGAGTTTCGTTTTGCATTACCATCCCTAAGCTTCAATGGCTTTTCTGAGCGGCACTTAACGACAGTCGCCTTTGCTTTATTATTGGTTTTAGTGTTAGGTACCTTTTTACCTGCACATTGCCTCCCGCATATTGTGATCACGACCAACCATGTTCCCCACATCTACAAAGAAATTGGCTAAATGCTGCCACCTACTGCTATGGAAGAGTACTATACGGTTACTCTGTGCCGTTGTTGAGTGTCTGTGCTGTCTAGAACTCGACAGTTGCGGATTACAATTACTAGTTTGCAAAAAATATTTTTAACCCAATTAGGTGAAATTACATAATCTCCCACGGCACACCAGACTGTATCTCACAGCACTCTAGTGTGCCACGGCACAGTGGTTGAAAAACACTGGATTACACTGCAAGTAAAATGTGTTCTTTGTAAATGCGCACAGGCCCCAATGTGGCCTCGGAGTCACTTGCGTGTGCACTTCGATAAAGTGAAAACAAGGGAAGTTGACTGGGTGGAAGTCGCTACTACTACAAAACTAAATAAAAGTCGCAACTCTTGAAAAATGTGTTTTACGTTAAAATAAATGTAAGTAACATAATGCATCGTGTAATATATTTGGGAAGGTTCAAATCTTTTATTGGCTGTTAATTAGAGACACGGACATCAACGTGGATCTATGTGCGCTTTATTTTTCAACTCACATGTAAGCAAATGTTTACATGTGAGTTGATTGTCTTTCAACAATCGCTGTTTCTTTGGAATCAAAATATATATTCATATATTAAGTATAGCCTGTTATTTGCAGACTATTGACAAGTGATGTACCGAAAATGTGGTTGTCTTGAATATAGACTTTGCTCACTGAAACCGGATGTTGTGATGAAATACCCACTTACGCTGGCGACTGCGTTTTTTCCCGGCACACGAGTGATGTAGGTCGCCCAAAGCTGACAAAAAAAGTCACATTCAGGTTGCATTGCGGTTAGACTGAAGTCACATTTGAAAAGATCAGATTCCAACCTGATTCAGGACTACCTCCTGATGTGGCCTGAATCTGATGACAAAAGATCAGCTTTGAAGCACTTTGGAGCGTTTAGACTGCCCCAAAAAAAATCAGATCTGTGTCACTTGAGGGCAAAAAAATCAGATTTGGTGTGCAGTGTAAACGGGGCCGAGAACATCACACATCTTCGTCAAAATAGAATAAATTAAATGATTTGACTAATTTAGTGCATAAAAACATCCTGACTGTAAAAAGTGGCATGACGTCAGACAAGGAAGCACACATCTTCAATGATTACTTTCAAACTATTACAATTATACCACATGCTGTCATCTGTGTCAGTAAAAATTTGCAAATTTCAGCCAACAAGAATTATACTTCTAACTACAAAAAAAATTTTGCAATAAATTGTTTATGAGTTTGTTTTACACATGCACGCTCATTAAGTACAATTGTAGTCCAAAAACCATTGAAAAATAGCTACTAAATAAATCAGAAGTTACTCAAGTTTTTTCACGCAATACCTACTTGCTCTTACCCAAGTAATTATTTTGATGACTACTTTTTACTTTTACTTGAGTCATATTATTCTAAAGTAACAGTACTCCTACTTGAGAACCATTTTTGGCTACTCTACCCACCTCTGTCGTGGACCATCCATCGTCATCGCCAGCTTGTAAACTGCATTGGCCTACGTGACTCTGTGCCTAAATGGCTTACTTCAGGGGTGTCTAAAGTGTGGCCCGGGGGCCATTTGCGGCCCGCATCACAAGTTTTTTTGGCCCGTGGCATGTTGTTGAAATAAAATCAGACAAAAAAACAACAGTAAAAATGTAAGCATAAAAAACAAATATGGCAGCTAATTTTAATATTAATATTAATACAAAGCAGACACATTGTTTTGTCTGTAAATTGATGTCTGTTTTAGATTCTTTTATTTTTTTTTTACAAAATAAAATGGCCCCCGCATGCTTTGACTCGTCGGTGTGCGGCCCTATGTGGAAAAAGTTTGGACACCCCTGGCTTACTTAATTTCACTCCATAAATGCTCAGTGATGATTAGTGATTTTACCTTTTTGGCTGGCCTACCCCAGGGTTCCATCCTTGGGCTTATTCTATGCTCACTCTATATGATCCTATTAGGCGTAATCATCTCCTGACACAATGTCTACCTTTACAGCTTTTTTTTTTACCACTCTTGTTAGATAGCAGCCTGAAATTTAATCAACAAATTAGCTTTGTGGTAAGAGCAGGTTATCCCTGCCTCTGGCTCTTCCGCTGTGAGCAGATCTTGAAAAAACAATTCATCCATCTTCTTCCGCTTATCCGAGGTCGAGTCACGGGGGCAGCAGCCTAAGCAGGGAAGCCCAGACTCTTCTCCCTCCAGCCACTTTGTCCAGCTCTTCCCGGGGGATCCCGAGGCGTTCTCAGGCCACCCGGGAGACATAGTCTTCCCAACGTGTCCTGGGTCTTCCCCGTGCCCAAAACACCTCCCTCGGGAGGCGTTCGGGTGGCATCCTGACCAGATGCCCGAGCCACCTCATCTGGCTCCTCGATTTGGAGGAGCAGCGGCTTTACTTTGAGTTCCTCCCGGATGGCATAGCTTCTCACCCTATCTTTAAGGGAGAGCCCGGCCACCCGGCGGAGGAAACTCATTTTGGCCGCTTGTTCCCGTGATCTCTTCCTTTCCGTCATAACCCGAAACTCATGACCATGGGTGAGGATGTTAAAGTAGATCGACCCGTAAAATGAGAACTTTGCCTTCCGGCTCAGCTCCTTCTTCACCACAACGGATCGATACAGCGTCCATATTACTGAAGACGTCACACCGATCCGCCTGTCGATCTCGCGATCCACTCTTCCCTCACTCGTGAACAAGACTCCGAGATACTTGAACTCCTTCACAAACAATTCATGCTTTTATTATTATGAGACTAAACTACTGTAATGCTTTGCTAGAATAAATCAGTTCCTTCCCTAAAAGCTACAGTTAGAACAAAATATTTTTGGCCGCTGTCTTCCCGTAAGAAAGTACCCTTTGTCCTACCATTACATTCCTGGTAAGTCACACTGCATGAGTACATGTACTTGTGTGTATATTGATGGCAGGACGGGTGTGGAATACAGTGAGAAGACCATGGAAGAGGCTCTGAAGAAAGTTAAGGAGTTTCAAGCTAACCTGGGAGGGACAGAGATCCTTCAGCTGCTCAAACACATTTACAACCAACCCTGCATTCCCAGTCAACCAAGACAAGTAATGTGTACACACACACTCACACACACGTGCATACACTTTTAGAATACATCAAACAGGGCGAGCCAGTATCACATTCTTACTCGACTGAACAAACATCTTTTGTGACACTTCCCATACATAATTATTGCAATGACAGCAAGTCAAATGTATGTGTGTGTCTTAGGTTTTTGTGTTCACTGAAGGCGAAGTTGGAAACACCAAACAGGTTTTGAACCTTTTGGAAGAAGAATTCCACTTCCCACAGGCCAATTCACATGCACACATACATTTAAAGGCCTACTAAAACCCACTACTACCGACCACACAGTCTGATAGTTTATATATCAATGATGAAATATTAACACGGCCTTTTTAGTTTACTACATTGCAATTTTAAATTTTGCGCAAAGTATCCTGTTGAAAACGTGAGTATGATGACGCGTGACGTCTCGGATAGTAGCGGACATTTTGTTCCAGCCCGATCCCAGCTATAACTCGTCTCCTTTAATCGCATAATTACACAGTATTCCCGACATCTGTGTTGCTGAATCTTTTGCAATTTGTTTAATTAATAATGGAGACGTCAAAGAAGAAAGATGTAGCTGGGAAGCGGTGTATTGCGGCTTCCTTTAGCAACACAAACACAGCCGGTGTTTCCTTGTTTACATTCCCGAAGGTGAAGCTTTACTATGGAACAAAGCGGTCAAGCGAACATGGTTCCCTACCACATGTCAACCGGCAGGTTTCGGTGAGAAAATTGTGGTAATAAGTCTGCTCTTACCGTAGACATGAGCGGAGCTTGCGTCCCATGAATTGTTAACGTGGACCCCGACTTAAACATGTTGAAAAACTTATTTGTGGGGCGGTATAGCTCGGTTGGTAGAGCGGCCGTGCCAGCAACTTGAGGGTTGCAGGTTCGAACCCCGCTTCCGCCATCCTAGTCACTGCCGTTGTGTCCTTGGGCAAGACACTTTACCCACCTGCTCCCGGTGCCACCCACACTGGTTTAAAATGTAACTTAGATATTGGGTTTCACTATGTAAAGCGCTTTGAGTCACTAGAGAAAAAGCGCTATATAAATATAGTTCACTTATTTGGGTGTTACCATTTAGTGGTCAATTGTACGGAATATGTACTGAACTGTGCAATCTACTAATAAAAGTATCAATCAATCAATCAATCCTCGTGCACCTGTCAAAGAGGTAGCTGCGACTCTCTTGCCTCCTCCGTGGCTACCCTCAGAGACACTGGCGGTGACCACACTCATGGCCACACTCCTCCCACTTTCAGGTACGACTATATAATCTCACTAAAACACTAGTAACACAATAAGCAGATAAGGGATTTTCCAGAATGATCCTAGTAAATGTGTCTAATAACATCTGAATCGTTCCCACTGCCCTCTTTTTTTTTTTTTTTTTTCTAGTCCTTCACTCTCACTATCCTCATCCACAAATTTTTCATCCTCGCTCAAATTAATGGGGAAATCGTTGCTTTCTCGGTCCGAATCACTCTCGCTGCTGGTGGTCATGATTGTAAACAATGTTTAGGATGTGAGGAGTCCTACAACCAATGACGTCACGCGCACATCGTCTGCTACTTCCGGTACAGGCAAGGCTTTTTTATTAGAAACCAAAAGTTGCGAACTTTATTGTCGATGTTCTCTACTAAATCCTTTCAGCAAAAATATGGCAATATCGCGAAATGATCAAGTATGACACATAGAATGGACCTGCTATCCCTGTTTGAATAAGAAAATCTCATTTCAGTAGGCCTTTAAGTATATACAGTATAAGATTAATTTTAACTCATTCAGCAAATGGGTTAGTTGTATCACATTTTTAATCGAATTGATCATAATGATGGATTCATCCGTTTTTAAGCATCCTTCTCAGAGGACCTTAGAGGTGAAGGTGCTGGATATGCATGCCCTAACCTAGTATGCTTACTCATTGTCCGCGGTTGGATGTATTACCAAATTCTCTAAAATGCTTTTGAAGACGGTTAATGGTAGAGAATCCAATCCGACTGTTAATTAACTGCACGTACAAAAGTAATGCAGGAAAAATGAGAATTTTAAATGCTTTCATCAAATGCACCAGAGTGTGGAATCTTCCACCTCTCCCTAGCATACCCGTTCCCCTTCGAGCTGTCCTGGATGACCTGAAATTCTTGTTTCCAATCATTTTGGAACTGTTATGTTTTTGGACATTACTACTTGCTGTAGTTTGGAAGCAATGCATGATGGGAATCTGGATGTTGTGTGTCAGTGTATGAACATGCTGGCTGGGATAAACACAGGCTGAGCAATAGCTTTGTGCCTGCTTACTTTGTGGGTTATAGATAAACTTTTGGATAACTGAGACATCAGTCAAGGCATTGAGGGGTTCCAGTTTGGAGGCCGCAGGATTAGGTCTCTGGTCCTGATGGCTGCATCTGGCCAGGATCTTCAGCTCTCACTGGATCGGTTTGCAGCCGAGTGTGAAGCGACCGGGATGAGAATCAGCACCTCCAAGTCCGAGTCCATGGTTCTCGCCCGGAAAAGGGTAGAGTGCCATCTCCGGGTTGGAGAGGAGACCATGCCCCAAGTGGAGGAGTTCAAGTACTTCGGAGTCTTGTTCACGAGTGAGGGAAGAGTGGATCGGGAGATCGACAGGCGGCTCGGTGCGGCGTCTTCAGCAATGCGGACGCTGTATCGATCCGTTGTGGTGAAGAAGGAGCTGAGCCGGAAGGCAAAGCTCTCAATTTACCGGTAGATCTACGTTCCCATCCTCACCTATGGTCATGACCGAACGGGCAAAATCACGGTTACAAGCGGCCGAAATGAGTTTCCTCCGCTGGGTGGCGGGGCTCTCCCTTAGAGATAGGGTGAGAAGCTCTGTCATCCGGTAGGAGCTCAAAGTAAAGCCGCAGCTCCTCCACATCGAGAGGAGCCAGATGAGGTGGTTCGGGCATCTGGTCAGGATGCCACCCGAACGCCTCCCTAGGGAGGTGTTTAGGGCACGTCCAACCGGTAGGAGGCCACGGGGAAGACCCAGGACACGTTGGGAAGACTATGTCTCCCAGCTGGCCTGGGAACGCCTCGGGATCCCCCGGGAAGAGCTGGACGAAGTGGCTGGGGAGAGGGAAGTCTGGGCTTCCCTGCTTAGGCTGCTGCCCCCGTGATCCGACCTCGAATAAGTGGAAGAAGATGGATGGATTGATAACTGCGACATATTGGGACGGCGTGGCGCAGTGGGAGAGTGGCCGTGCGCAACCCGAGGGTCCCTGGTTCAAATCCCACCTAGTACCACCCTTGTTACGTCCGTTGTGTCCTGAGCAAGACACTTCACCCTTGCTCCTGATGGGTGCTGGTTGGCGCCTTGCATGGCAGCTCCCTCCATCAGTGTGTGAATGGGTAAATGTGGAAGTAGTGTCAAAGCGCTTGAAGGTAGAAAAGCGCTATACAAGTACAACCCATTTATTATTTATTTATATAGTCTCCTTCTTGTTGTGTGTGCAGCCGCGCACTGAGCTCCAAAAACCGTAGATGTTATAACGTGACTGGGCCGGCACGCTCTTTATGAGGAGGAAAGACGGACGTGATGACACTGTCCTCACTCAGGTCCGGCTTGAAATCGGGAGAAATTTGGGAGAATGGTTGTCCCGGGAGATTTTTGGGAGAGGCACTGAAATTCGGGAGTCTCCTGGAAAATACGGAAGGGTTGGCAAGTATGGCTGTTATACAGTATATGCCTTGAGCTCTTATTTTGAAGGCGCTAAGAGCGGAAGTGGTGACACTTTGTAGTGGAGCGGAGATTTTAAAGAAAGGAAATAAAGCGGTCCTCGTGTAAAACTCCTTGTTTGTTATTTTGTAGTTTTATTCAGTATAGGCGATATCTATACACCCTCGGTTACAAAGGCATGCGTGGGCAATTACCGACACACATAAAAACATAGTTACATAAAAAAAACTGCTCCCAAACGCATAAGCCTCCAAGTGCGAATCGTTTCTCATTGTCCACTTAAAAAGAACCGCTCAAAAAGTTCAGTTCGTTCGCCAACGTCACAACTCCTGGAGCAAGGCGTTCTCTTCCCTTCTCTTCTGGTATAAATACTCATGTTTGTCTCAGTCTCTGGTACAAACCTTACTACGCATCTTTGAAAGACTGGTTCGAGGTATGCCTTTTCTCTGTATTTATTTGTATTAGATAATGCTGTGTCGTTAACTGTATTTGAAGCTGGCGGAAGTAAAACATATTTGTCATTTCGTTATCGTTCGTAAATACATGGCGGAAGTAAAACATATTTGTCATTTTGCTAACGTTCGTATATACAAACGTCATGTTCCGACGTTTTTAATAAAACGTATCCAGTGCTCGAATTTAACCACCCTTGTCATTTGCTGTAATGCCCTAAAATTTGACCAACATTTACGGCAAAAACATGCCGTGGCCGCCCTTGACTTTTTACTTGTTAATGGGGTAGGGATGCAATGATAAACGGTATAATGGTAGACAGCGGTAAAATTCCAGACGGTTAGTAACACCGTTACTACTTTTTCATTTATTTATTATTTTTAATTACCGAAAAGCCGTCATTTTGTAATGCATTTTAGGCAACTGCGTACTTTCTGAATACTGAAGCGCCAAAGAGTCTGCGCATGCGCACTTGGCAAACATGGGGCTGACTCCATGGGTTTTGTTTTGAAAATGTTCCCTCCGAGCTAACGGAGCCGATCGCTTCGTTTCTATCGCTCCTACTTCTGTGGAGTGTTGTTATAGTGTGTGTTGTATTATAAAGACGACAAGAGTCCTGCTGTGTGTCAGTACCGTGTATTCAGGCTGCATGTAGGAAGTACAACGGAGGTAAACACACGTGACACAGTGACAAGTTATAGGTGCAGGCACCGTTGCTGCCACAGGGTGGCGCCGCATGTCCATACAATCATCCTGTAACATCTCCCTTCCTTTAGCAAAGTATCCCCACTGGAACAATGCTGCCTGTAAATCCACTGTAGACCATCAACACACTATTCAACCTCAGATAGCGACACCCGGTTTAACATCCAATATCAGATATCAAATATATGGCAAAACAGAACGTAACATTACATAGTAGCAGGATAAGAGCACACCTGTCATCAAATCACACTCCATCAGAACATCACTTTTTTTTTAATTTTTTTTTTTTTAATTATTATTATTTATTTATTTTTTTTAAACAAAACCCACAGTCCATGTGTGTTTGAAAGTGCAAACAGTCCATGTATGTGTATTCGAGTGTGTGAGTGTGTGTGTGTATATGTGTGTCACAGTCCATGTGTGACCTAGAGGTCAAGTCTGTCAGGAGGCCTAATCAGCCTCCCACTCCGGGAGAAAGTCTGGCCCTGAAGCACACGGCGCGGTGTGTCTCTGGCCTGCGGAGTAGACGGTGATGACCTTGGGGCCGGTGAAGACCTTGGAGACTCCCCAGCACCGCCAACACTGCCTCTGTTGCCACTGCCACTCGCAGGCTGCTCTGGGGTTAATTCTGGTCGAGCCAGCGGTTGCTCAGGCATTGCCTCGGCCGGTCTAAGGTCAATTCTGTTGCGTCGATATGTGGTCCCCTCTATGTCGACCAGATAGGACCGGAGTCCCAACTGCTGCAGGCACACCCCTCTCCTCCATCTGCCCGTCCTGTCACCCGGGAGTGGCTTCATTCTGACAGGCTGGCCGACGTTCAGCTCCGGAAGATCCCTCGCCGATTTGTCATACACTAACTTCGCTGCCTGATGCTTCCCCCTCAGCTTGTCGGAAACCCCTGTGATGACCTGAGGTGCAAGGAGCTGGTCGGCCACCGGAAGAAGTGTTCTCAGCCTTCGTGACATGAGACGCTGTGCTGGGCTACAATGTATGCCCTCAGTGGGCGTGTTTCGCCAATGCAGAATGGCTTTCCAGGGGTCCTCTTTGGCACGGTCCGCCTTTTTGCACAAGCCTTTCACAATCTTTACTGCAGACTCTGCTTTGCCATTAGCTTTTGGGTGCCGCGGTGAGGACATGACATGTTCGAAGCTCCACTCCCTTGCAAATGCCCGGAATTCACTGCAGGCAAACTGGCTTCCCCCATCTGTGATGGCTCTGTCCGGGACGCCATAACGTGCAAACTGTGCCTTGATTCGTCGGATTGTGGTGTCGGCCGACAAGTCAGGGAGCAGGTCTATCTCCCAGAAGTCGGAGTAGTGGTCCACCACGAGCAAAAAGTTCTGTGCTGCATAGCTGTACAAATCCATGCTTACCAGCTGCCATGGACGTGTGGGGAGCGGGTGTGACATCATGGTCTCTTTTTGTTGTTCGTGCGCATACTCGTTACATACAGAACACTGCTGTACATAGTCTTTGACTTCCCCTTGCATGCCGGGCCAGTACAATGTATCGCGAGCATGTCTGTAACATGCTTCACCACCCACATGATTGTAGTGGATCCTCCTCAGCATTTCCGGACGTATGGCTTTCGGAATGATGACACGCTGGCTCCTGAAAAGCACGCCATCCTGTGCGCTTATTTCATCTCTGATGGCCCAGTAGTCCCTGATGAGTACGGGGGCTTCCTCTTTGTGTTCTGGCCATCCCCGCAGTACGACTGCCTTGAGCGTTTGGAGACACACATCCTCCTCTGTGTGTGCTCGGATCTGTGCCAGACGTTGGCTGCTGACATTGAGGTAGTCTGCCTGCTGAATGGCCGCTGCGTCACACTGCTCCTGTTGCATGCTGCAGACCATTTCTCGTCGGTACAGTGTGTCTGTCTTCCGTGGCGGGGTGGTGGCTCTACTAAGCGTGTCACTTATGTACATTTCAGGGCCTGGCTTGTACACCACCGTAAGGCAGTAATTCTGAAGTGTCAGGAGCATGCTCTGTAGGCGCTTGGGCGCGCTGAGGAGGGGCTTACTGAAGATGGACACTAAAGGCCGGTGGTCGGTCTCTGCTGTCACATCACCCCGTCCATATAGGTAGTAGTGGAAGCGTTGACAGGCGAACACGATGCTCAGGCACTCCTTTTCTATCTGTGCATAGTTTTGTTCCGTCTGGGTCAGGGCGCGGGAAGCAAAAGTGACAGGCTGCCCTTCCTGTAGCAGACAGCAGCCCAGGCCTGTCTGACTGGAGTCGCTCTGTATGGTGACTGGCTTGATGGCGTCATAATAGCGCAAGACCGGTACTGCTGTGACCATTGTCTTCATTTCCTTCATGGCAGCATCATGTTTTGGCAGCCAGTGCCACGCCACGTCTTTGTCTAGCAGCCTCCTCAATGGTTCACATACCTCTGACAGGCGGGGCATGAATCTGGAAAGATAGTTCACAAAGCCAACACACCGCTGGACCCCTTTAGCGTCTGTGGGGTTTGGCATGTCCAGAACCGCCCTGATCTTCTCAGGGTCAGCCTTGAGGCCCTCGGCAGACAGTATGTGGCCGTGGAAGCGGACCTCCTTCACTCGGAACTGCAACTTTTTCAGGCTCAGCCTGAGCTTAACTTCTCTGCATCTGTCCATTAGGGAAATTAGGTTTGTGTCATGGTCGCGGTTGGCCTCCTCGTCCGTATCCCCGCAGCCAACTATGAGGATGTCATCGGCTATGGGCTCAATCCCAGTTAATCCAGCTAGGAGCTCATGTTGCTTTCTCTGGTACAGTTCCGGAGCAACTGACACACCAAAGGGGAGCTTCAGCCACCGTTTTCTGCCCCATGGTGTCCAGAACGTTGTCATCAGGCTGCTCTCCTCATCCAGTCGGCACTGCAGGAATGCATCACGCGCATCCACCAGCGTGAATATACGCGCCTTTGGCAGCTTGTATAACACATCATCTAAAGTGGGCATGAGGTAGTGGGACCGTTTCAGGGCTCGGTTGAGTGGCTTTGTGTCAATGCATAGTCTCAATTTTTCCGTTTTTTTCACTATGACCAGATTGCTAATCCAGTCTGTGTGCTGTGTGACTGTGGTTAAATGTCCATCCTTTTCATATTGATCGAGCTGTGCTTTAACAGCTGCCTTGAGGGCCACTGGAACATTCCTGGGGGAACACTGCACAGGCACCACACTGCTGTCCAGCTCAAAGTGAACATCACCAGGCAGGGACTCGACTGGGCTGGTGAACACGTCGTGGTATGTGTTGATGAGACGCTCTTTGGTCAGGTCTCCCCTCCTGCAGTGCTCCACTTTATTTAGCTCCTCAGGAATGGTGAATCGTATCAGGCCTAGCCTCTCACACGTCTCCCCTGAAAGCAAGGGCCTTTGGCCTGTATGCACAACCTCAAAGTCCAGCTTGTGTGTTCTGCCCCTAATGACACACTGTGTGCTGTACAACCCCAGCGAGTTCATCCACTCACTGTTGTACAGCTTCAATCTGGTGTGACTCTTCTGAAGAGGCGTTCTGGGCGCCAGTCTCATCTTGTCCTTCATGCTAATCACATTGCAGGTGGCTCCCGAGTCGAGCTGGAACCTCTGGACCCCCTGTTGCAGTGGCAGATTGACAAACCACTTTTTCCCTTGCGTGTTCACCGCTCCCACGCTCTCTGCTGTGTACACATCTCTTTCATCACTGTCCTCCTGTTCCCCTGTTGACGGGTCATCCACAGCATTCAACTGGCGTGCGTGCTGACCCCTCTTCATGCATACTTTGGCGAAATGGTTGGCAGTGCCACAAAAGCGGCAGGATTTACCAAATGCAGGGCACTGGTCTCGCCCACGTGCGTGTCTTGTACCACAGTACTTGCATTCCACTGTGTCTCTCATTCTCTGGAGCTGTGCACTGGTGTTGGTGGGCTCAGATGACCTACCGGCAGACCTGCGTCCATATCTTTGTCCCCCCTGCGCGGCATTGATGCTCTCTCCAGGCCCAGAGTTGCCCAGTGACATTGTTTTTAATTTAAGGGGCGGCGTGGCGCAGTGGAAGAGTGGCCGTGCGCAACCCGAGGGTCACTGGTTCAAATCCCACCTAGTACCAACCTCGTCACGTCCGTTGTTTTTTAGTTTATTAAGGATCCCCATTAGTCTACACCGCAGTGGAGACTATTCTTCCTGGGGTCCAGGCAAAAAACATCACACAACCACAGAACAAACGATTAAAATGCAGTACAACATGATCCAATAATAAATTGTCATAATACAAAAATAGCAACAACAAAGAACCAAAAAATACTAATAGATGTTGTTACTTAATAATTTTCATACCAAAGATAAAAATAGCAATATAAAAATAGATATACTGTATACATTTTTGCAAAAATAAAACAAAGAACCAATGGTCTAAAACACGTTGTGTCCTGAGCAAGACACATCACCCTTGCTCCTGATGGGTGCTGGTTGGCGCCTTGCATGGCAGCTCCCTCCATCAGTGTGTGAATGTGTGTGTGAATGGGTAAATGTGGAAGTAGTGTCAAAGCGCTTTGAGTACCTTGAAGGTAGAAAAGCGCTATACAAGTACAACCCATTTATCATTTATTTATTGTCCATGACCTCAGCTGCACGGCAGATCATGATTGCTTGATCCAATTTGAGATCATTTTCTCTTAGCAAACGACGTCTGGCGCCCTCATCAGCAATGCCAAGGACAAGCTTGTCCTTTATGAGTTCATCTTTTATAGCTCCATATTCACAAGAGGCAGCCTTTTCTCGCAGTCTTGTAACAAAAGCATCTATGGGTTCTCCTTCCTCTTGCTTTAAGTTTCCAAAAACGTACCTCTCGAATGTGACATTCTTCGCGGGGGTAAAGTATCCCTCCAGTGCCTCCAGAATAGCATCGGCATCTTTCTGTTGGTCGACAGTGAGTCCCAGGTTGTATTTGTAAACATGGAGGCAGTCGTTCCCCATTAGCCGTCTCAGCACCGCTGCTTGGACGGGCTTCTCCTTCTCGTTGAGCCCCGTTGCCAGCAGATAATCCTCAAACTCTGCTCGGAAGTTTTTCCAGTTGCCGTGAGTGTCTCCAGCCATCTTCATGGGCTCCGGAGGCGGGATGTTGGATGCCATTATACCAACGCGGTGCTAAAGCTAACAGGCTAACTGAAACTGCTAAAACTCACCAAGACAGATAAATGCACACTGTCTCAACAACGGACAGAATGTGGGACATAATCGGGTCCTGCTTGGACTTCTGACACCATGTTATAGTGTGTGTTGTATTATAAAGACGACAAGAGTCCTGCTGTGTGTCAGTACCGTGTATTCAGGCTGCATGTAGGAAGTACAACGGAGGTAAACACACGTGACACAGTGACAAGTTATAGGTGCAGGCACCGTGGCTGCCACAGGGTGGCGCCGCATGTCCATACAATCATCCTGTAACAAGTGTCTGTGTGCGATTAAGAGCGCAATGAGGAGAACAATATTTGATGTTGCAGTTTCATTTTGAACGTGCAGCTCGGACTTAAAGTCATACCTGCCAACCTTTAGACCTCCGATTTCGGGAGGTCGGGGGCGTGGTCAAGAGGGGAGGAGTATATTTACAGCTGTTGTGTTTGCACTTGCGCACTAGACTCTCTAAAAGCCGTAGATGTTATTGTCACATATGCATGATTGATTGATTGTTTGAAACTTGTATTAGTAGATTGCAGCGTTCAGTACATATTCCGTACAATTGACCACCAAATGGTAACACCCGAATAATTTTTTCAACTTGTTTAAGTCGGGGTCCACGTTAATCAATTCATGGTACAAATATATACTATCAGCATAATACAGTCATCACACAAGTTAATCATCATAGTATATACATTGAATTATTTATAATCCGGGGGGTGGGATGAAGGGCTTTGGTTGATATCAGTACTTCAGTCATCAACAGAGAAATGGACATTGAAACAGTGTAGGTCTTACTTGGTAGGATATGTACAGCGAGCAGAAAACATAGTGAGTTCAGATAGCACAAGAACAAGTATATACATTAGAAATACATTCGATTATTTACATTAGGTTATTTACAATTCGGGGAGATAAGATGTGAATGGAGGAGGATATTAGTAAAGGGTTGAAGTTGCCTGGAGGTGTTGTGGTGCATGTACAATAGATGGCAGTATTATCTTGATTAAGAGTGTCACAACATTGCTGTTTACGGCAGACAAACTGCTTTATAGTAGACAAAAACGTGACTGCTGTTGTTGTGTGTCGTTACCGCGCTGGGAGGATGTTAATGAAACTTCCTAACAATAAACCCACATAAGAAACCAAGAACTCACCCTCGATCATTCTACAGTTATAACGTCATTGGGCAGACACGCTGTTTATATCGTGGGAAAGCGGACATGAAAACAGGCTGTCCTCACTCAGGTCCGCATGGAGCTGGAGGGGGCGTGGCCTCCAGCTCCGCCTGATTTTCTGGAGAAAATTTATCCCGGAGGTTTTCGGGAGAGGCGCTGAATTTCGGAAGTTTCCCGGAAAATTCGGGAGGGTTGGTAAGTATGCTGAAAGTTAGCTCGCAGCTGGCAATGTGTCGGGCACGTAGTAACAACTTGTTTATAAAGTTTGTAGTTTGTTTACTGGGATTTTCATACATCCTTTAATTGCTAACTTTGTTTGTGTTCCAATAACATCAATACTAGCTCAAATGTTTTGTCATCTCATCCAATTGAACGCTGGCTGAGTCTTCCGGCAGGCACAAAGATTGTTTTAAAATGGGAGAGGTCACTCCTTTTTATTTTTGCAGGCCAAACTGTTGCACTGAAGTAGATTGTTGTTGTTGAAGAACAAAGTTTGTTTATTTGACTTTATCTCCATTAGCCAAACTACTTAGTTTTTTTATATTGATATCAGAGTAAATACCATGTTTTTTTTTACATTTCTTGTTTTTTTTTCGCCCACAAACTAATTACTTTAAAAACATTCATGTGACATAGCATTTTGTTAATGTTTATGGTGTATAGCAGGAGTCACCAACGCGGTGCCCGTAAGGACCAGATGAGTAGCCCGCTGGCCTGTTCTAAAAAATAGCTCAAATAGCAGCACTTACCAGTAAGCTGCCTCTATTCTTTTAAATTTTATTTATTTACTAGCAAGCTGGTCTCGCTTTGCTCGACATTTTTGATTCTAAGAGAGGCAAAACTCAAATAGAATTTGAAAATCCAAGAAAATATTTTAAAGACTTGGTCTTCACTTGTTTAAATAAATTCATTTATTTTTTTTACTTTGCTTCTCATAACTTTCAGAAGGACAATTTTAGAGAAAAAATACAACCTTAAAAATGATTTTAGGATTTTTAAACACATATAAGTTTTTACCTTTTAAATTCCTTCCTCTTCTTTCTTGACAATTTAAATCAATGTTCAAGTATTTTTTTTTGGTGTGTGTGAAGAATAATAAATACATTTTAATTTAATTCTTCATTTTAGCTTCTGTTTTTTCGACAAAGAATATTTGTAAAATATTTCTTCAAACTTATTATGATTAAAATTCCCCAAAAATATTCTGGCAGATCTAGAAAATCTTTAGAATCAAATTTAAATCTTGTTTCAAAGTCTTTTGAATTTCTTTTAAAATTTTTGTTCTGGAAAATCTAGAAGAAATAATGATTTGTTTTTTAATATAGCTTGGTGCAATTTCTTATATATTTTAACAAAGTGCAGATTGGATTTTAACCTA